>NC_090921.1:1433384475-1433686521 GCF_040938575.1 Ambystoma mexicanum
AGCAGCTGTGAGCGAGCATGTAATACGCAGTGTGGCTTGACACGATTCTTAGGTTCTTTCCTCTAAGCAGAAGGAGGAAGTAGGAAATTTGCTGCTGATGTGCTTTGGGAGCCCGTGGAAGCCTGTGGTCCGAGGCCTGCTCCAAAAGGCGAGAGCCGAGTCCCATGATCTAAGGTCCACTGCCAAGAGATCGATCCACAGCCTGAAAATGATCAGCTGAGTGAGGGCGGCAGACTTTGTTTCGGGGGAGCGGTAAGCAGGGCATTTGGGGGTGCAGTGATTTCTGCTGCTGGAATGACACCCAGGCTCATGTGCCTGCCGCTCCCGTTTTAAGCTGAGGCTGTGTCAGTAAATTTAGTGCATTCTGCACCCCTCAGGATACATAGTGGGAAGCCTGAGAAAGGATCTCTGTATACTTATTTTTCAGCCAACGGCATTTGCAACAGCATTAACAACAGCATTAGCAGTTAACAACTAAACCCCCCACACCTGCATTATATATATGCAGGCTGTTACTGCTTGAAAGAGCTTGCTCAAACCGAACCCAGGCTCTGAGAGCATTAGCGAGTGTCAGAAGCGGCCACAACATTTTGTTTTGTGTTTTTGCCCTGGTATTATTGGTACTATTGCTGTATTATATGATATGATATAATATGGCATTCATACAGCGCCTGTACACAAATGTTTCTAGGCACAACAAGACAAGAAGGGGGAAACAGAGGGAGGACAAAACAACAATCTTACTAGGCCTTGTTTCATTAATATCACGCAAGTGCAGGGAAAGGGAAGGGAAGAAGTGCAAAGTGGGGAGTGGAGAAGTTCAGGTAGTCAAAAGTGCAGCCAGCGGGTGGCTCAGTGCAGCCAATTAGAAAGTGCAGCCAATGGGTGGCTCATAAGTGCAGAGAGAGGGGACTGTAGGGTTACATATAAAGACCACAAGTGCTGGGGGAGCCAAGAGTACAAGGTGCAACTGAACAGGCAGGGACCTGGGCTCAAGTTCAGAGGGTGGCCAGGTGACCAGTGTATGGAACAGATGTGTCATCGGCAGGGGAGAGGAAGAGAGAAGGCAGAAGCGAAGAGGAAGGTTTGAGTTGCTTCCGGAACCAGAGTTTGTTCTGCTCAAGTTTGATAGAGGCAAGGATGATGTTCCAAAGGGAGGCCCCAGCCGCAGAAAGAGATCTGTCCCCAACTCTCTGCTTGGAATAACAACCGTCCCTCAGAGAGTTGGAGGTGGGTGAGAGAAGAGCTCAAGAAGGGAGATATTTAGGAAGAGAGAGTTAAAGGGTGTGTGGTCCCAGGCCCCAGAAAGTCTTGTGGACAATGCAGAACCTTGCCGCCACTGTGGGCCAATGAAGAGATTTCAGAGCTGGAGATATATGATCCGTAGGCTTGAGGCCAAGGACATGTCTTGCAGTCCTGTTCTGAATAAGTTGCAGAGGATGGAGAGTAAAGGCAGGAAGATTTAGGAAGAGGCTGTTGCAGTAGTCCTGCCTAGAGAGGACCAGAGCTCTGGAGTTATTGAGCTTCTAGGGGAAAGTGAAGAAAGGAAGAATACCTCTGAGGAGGTGAAGCTGATAGTTTGACTTCTTAGAGACGTTGGAGATGTGAGGCGAGAAGGAGAGGGTGGAGTCGTAGATGACCCCAAGGTTCTTAGCCTCACAGGTAGGAACAGGAAGAGGGCCCAGAGTGGGCGGTCAGAGAGAGAGAGGAAAGGACGGAGCTGGTGTTCTGATGAAGAGGATCTCTGTTTTAGTGGCATTAAGGCACAGATCATTGGCGGCACACCACTCCTGAATTGCGGACAGACAGTCTGTAATGATAGAAGGAATAGAGGTGGCCAAGGGGAGCCTGAAAGAGAGCTTGTGCCATTGGCTAACACTGAAAGTTGGAGCATAGAGTTGTGATGCCATGGTCAAGATGTTCGAGGTATTGGTTGAACAGCCAGGGAGAAAGGTTAGACCCCTGGGGAACACCACAGGTAGAGAGAGATATAGAAGAGATAATATGCACAATATGCACATAATAGCACATAGTACCACTAGAAGCTGTGTCAAGGCAGATATTTGTGTCCCTGAGTAGTGGCTTGATACCTCTGAACACTTTGGAAAGTCTAAAAAGAGTGGGGAGAGAAGTGGGCTAGGGAACTGATCGCATTGGCTGGCCATTGTTATTAGTGACAACAGTGCATTAGTGAATGGCTCCTCATTTCATGTGAGTCCTCTGTAAAAGCATTTGGAGCTAGCGGTGAGTGGTGAGATGAGTGGTTTCCTGGAGGAGGAATCCTGTGTGAAGTCTTTCTTTGGTGCCTTTAGACTAGAGGCAGAGTCCTGGGACCGACTTTCCGGTGCATTTAAATTGCCATATCCCGTGTGATGTACATCATGGTGTGTAGCGAGATGAGTGGTTTCCTGTGGTTCGCTGTGATCACACAGGCTTGGTAAGGCCTTATATCACAGTTCTCTTTGTATCTTGGAAGCTTGTCTATTTTTACAATTGTGAGTACTACTTTTAAATGATTGTCTCACCTAATCACCATTCTTTGACTTTCAATTCCACTGCTCCCCGTGTGGCACACTATCACTTCCCATCTGCATAAATAACTTTTTCACATATGGCAGTGGCTAACCGAAAATATTTACTGCCCTGTAAAGACTGAAAGTCATGCGCCTGTGCATTGTCAATGGCTCGGGATTTGAAAAAGAAAAAGTGTAAGAAATGTAATAATCCTTCCAAGGCTATTGCCACAGGTATAATGGACACCATTTGTGAAGTGAATAGACTAGAAGACTGTGATGAAGGAAAATAACTACCTTTTTAAAGCTGACATAAGAACTCAAGCGGAAAAAGTAGATAATATGTTGCTTCTCCCCTCGATTTGTCCTGAGACAATTAGCCTCATTATAAGGTTCTGCGAGAGGGTGCCTTTTCGCCTGCCAGGTCTGTCCTGGCAGGCAGAACGGCACCCGCTTGCATACCTTGACGGATGCACCGGCACCATTTATGAATGGTGCCGGTGCATCCATCCTCCCATATTTTCCAGCCCCCAGCAAAGAGGAATTACCGGGATTGCCAGGGCTGTAATGCCCTGGTAAATCCCCATTGCAGGGCGCCGGAAAAAGAATGATTCAGGCACGGCTACCGCCGCCGGACTCATAATGAGGCCCATTGACTAATGAAGAAATAACTATTTCTGATCTTTCACTTGATAGACAACAATTCTTTATTGAACATGTGTTTGAATCTACAAACAGAATCAAATGCAAAAAATGATTCGGGAACTTTTCTCTAAGTATGGAGAAGATTTCAAGTACTGCTTCAGATTTAGCAACGACACCTGATCTAATTCAAATTCCAGGAGCGATTCTGATATCTTTAACTCAGAACTTTGTTTGGAGCCTGAATCTTTGATAATTCTGAACGCTCTTTTCATGATATGCAACAGCCTACACAAAGACCCATGAGTTATCAAACAGGCATTGACTAGCTTAGAGGATGTGGTTCTCTCTTCACATGACCTCCTTATTATGGAAAAGCCAAGAGAGGTGATGATACATGAGAACATAGAGAACTCATCCACTATTTCTATCACGCATTCTGGACTACTTCAACAAACTACTGAACTATATGTATATCAACTTAATGGGGGGATGAATACAAATGTTAAAAATGCTAATATTAAATATGTGATAAATACTAGCCAAGAGGGTGCCATCTCATGGCCTAAGGTATACAAAACCGTCCTCTAAAGTACAAAAAGACAAAAAAAGAAAGAACTCAGAAAAGAAAAATGGGAAGTTGGTTAGTAATCTGTGTGGGGCTGCTTTCGTAGCATCACACGCGTTAAGCTCTTCATTCCCAAAAAATATGACATGTGTTGAAACAGAAAAGGGTTTTGAAATTGTATCGAGTGAAGCACCGAAACAGAGGCCAGACAAATTACAAAGTGCTATCCCAGACTTATGGGAAACAAATAGCTGAGTGCACTGCTTCCTTAGTCAAATCTCCAGAATTGCCTATGGTAGAGTGTTTAAACAGTCAAGTTGGAGGAAAGGTGGATGAGCTTGACTTAAACAACATTACAATATTAAAGGAAACCTCAAACCCCTGTAGTAATATGGAGAATTAACCCAGGAAGATGAATTCTGGAAGAGAGTTTTTGATGGATTTTAAATCAATATTTACTGGCACTGAAAAAATACTGTCAAAAAAGATAACGATTGTGAATGTATGTTCCACTACTTTAATAGAGTCACCATACTTTAGCTAATATACCAACCCCCTAACTTAAAGGTGATAGCTACCCAGGACTTTACCTTGGTAGAAATACCCAGTATGGCCTGGCAGGAAAATTGGTAAGTAATCCACCCTGTCTCTCATATTGTTACTAAATTAATCATGTCTCAAGCTTTGTATTTTCAGGATATGGGAAAGGAATTTGGGAACTGGGTTGAGCCAATTCATAAAAACAACTTAGTTGAACAATTGGAAGTGGGATTCTCTAATGTTCCTATTACGAGTGATACCATACCTGATATAGTCACTACAATATACAAGGCATTACTTCCTAAAGTCAACTCTGGAGCAAACTATAATGTCTTAGATACTGAACTCTCAAAATGTGATGATGTGGCATGATCAAATCATATTAATTTAGATTGCTTTGTTAAGGATTTCAATCAGGCAATACACACGGGTCTCGGCATAGCATGCAATGCACACATTAAATACTTATTTATTGTGTCTGTAGGTTCAATATTCTGAGTGATATACCACTCATATCACACCTCTTCTCAAAATACCCCCAGGTCACAATCGACCAGGAATCAGGCTGGTTGGTAAAGGTAATATTTATTTATTTATTTAAAATTCAAATCAAATATATGTTTTAATATATGGGGCAGCAATCACCAATGTTGTGACAAGTACAAATCAGAAAGTAGGTAATGCAGTGAATTCACTTTTTAGCAACAATGAATGTAAAACACAGAGAAAAGAACAGTTTTGGCTTGTTGAAAGGATAGCGCTTAAGTTAAGATTTCCCCCTGCAAATTTCTCAACTCACAAAGAAGCACAAATGTAAATAAGCAGCAGGTATTCAGGAATAGAAAACAGTGTATAGGGCTTGAATGCAATCTTCCCATCCCAAACAAGAGAGAAAACGTTTTGGAAATTTTACAACTTTTAAAATGACATTCGAAAATAGCTCTGTGAAACAATGAAAAGTGTGCAAAAATGCTTAAATTCATATAAATTCCCATGGGAGCAACACTGAAAAGATCCTAACAAACATAAGCTATAATATGAGCAACAGTACACATTTTGAATCAAAATGAAGTTTGGAAATACTTTGAATAGGAATTTACACGTGTAAAACATTTTGCAAAATTGCAAATTCCCGCCTAAATTTCCCTATGCGATTCTTAAGAAAAATGGGTAAAATACACTATTTCCCTAGCTATTAAAATTAGGAAGTTATGCTAGTTTGAATGAAAGGCGTTTTTAGAAAAATAGAACAGAGAAAAGCAGAAAATCGGTTTTACAATGACAGGTTGATTTTACTTAAACTAGATTAATGGCTAAGAAAAAGAGAATGCCACCCGTGAATCTCGACAGTTACTTGGCCACTGTAACCCTTCACATGGTGGATACCCCGTTTTATTTATGGGAATTATTTTATTTAATCCAAATCACTAATGACTTATACTCTAGTACAACACAATGAGGAGAAATCAGCGCTAACACTCGGAATCACACATAGGGTTGCAAGAATGGTTCTGACAAGATTATAGGTTCTAAAGTTAAAGATGGGATAGGTTATAGATTGGGATAGGACAAGGCAATATATGCTATGGTTCACTATGATTCCTATTGATACTTACAGTCCACTTTAATTAAGATTGGACCGTCAGGTTCTGGTCATCCGGATCGGGTCTACAGGAAGCAGGGCACTTCTGGTGGGATAGGTCAGCTGGGCTGTTCTGGTCAATTGGAACGGCACCTCAGACTGGACTGAATTGGATTGGATTGGCCGTTCTGAATTCGGGACACTGTAGATCAGCGGGATGGCGAGTTTCAGCCACAAGCATTAGTGGTAGCAAGCCAGACTGGATCATTATTATTTCCCTTAAGTTTTGGGATGGTTTCAGGATTTGGGCCCAGCTGAAGAAGAGTTCAGCAATGCTGAGGCCTTGGCTTGGTAAAGAAATCTGGAATCAGGAACAAGATGGAGAATTCAGGAACAGGGCATCACGCAGAAATCAGGATGGAGTCAGGAATCCGTGTGTCTTGCGTGTTGTGAGGTTCCCTTATTTATCCTGCCAAATGACATCACTAAGTTTATGGTAGGGGCAGACTTACAACCCACACCCACAAGGCTATGATTGGTCAAAGGCACAGTTCCCGCCTTGCTTTTTGCTGGTTGGATGACAGAAAGGGTTGTCATATTTTATGATGTGACTTGGGAAACTCCCACAGTTATTTGGACCAAAATTTAACTTTCCCATAAATACATATTTATACACTTATGCCCTCTAATAAAATTGGACACATACATTACATATTTTGTGGGTTACATTTACATCCAACTCCCAAGTCGGTGGGACCTGGTGTTGTCTTTCTATTGAATTTAACAATTTTAATCATAAAGGTTTGGCCTAACAATTCCTAATTCAGTACATACATGTCCAATCACACCTCGAACATGGGTACACAATATTAGATTTGCAACATTAATAGTTTCTGCGCAATTAGTCTTTTTTCATAACTACAGTTCCTTACGGAGTAAGACATCCTACCAAGTCTTCACATGTCTATCATAAATTCAGATTTCAATGTATGTACTTTTCATTCCTTTACTTATTTTTGCTGCCAAGTTAAATATCTTGCAATTCAGTGGCAAATAAGCATTTTAAATTCAAAATCCATGTCAATTTTGTTTTCTTACTTCCAAAGGGTGAGAAAATGGCCAGTCCTTTGAAGTTCAATGAGAAGGCTCCTTTCAGAGAATGGAACATCCTGCCCCTCCCCTATAGGGATGAGTGTTGAAGCCTGCCATTGTCTTTACCTGGGGCCCAGGCAAAAGTCTGATGAGGTCCTTTGTCATGAGAATGCAAGGCCTCCCCACAGCAATTAATCATTTCCTGCCAGCAGTGTAGTGTCAATATTTACCAGGCTGAGGTCTGTCAAGGCAGAATTTTTTAAAATAGTTAATCGACTCAAGACTGGGTTAACGTTAAGATTCACCTAAATCTTTCATTTAAACATATAAAATGAACACAGTTTAAAGGTGGATTTTTACATTAGCAATCTTTTGACATTTCTTAAAGAATTAGGCCTTTCAACAAAAACATGCTTTCAAAACAGGCGATTTTGGACTTCCTTCATGGAAAAACACATTAAACTGAGTTCTTTTAAATCTGATTTTCCTATGCAGTACATACACATTTGATTCGGCATTCTTCTTCCCTTGAGTGCTGGGATTAGTTGGAGTCTGGATACATGTATCCTGCCTTTGTTTAAAGTTTCTGTCTGCACAGCAATGGAAATAAATGGACCTAGCACCAAAAACAGCACTTTGGAAGGTTGCAAGCTAACATTTTAAAAACATTTTGGTTTTCAGCATAATTCTGCTGCTTTGTACCATGTTGAATGTGGCAAAGCCCACTGGAATGCTCCTGCAGCGAGAACTCTGTTTTTCACCCCCACTGACTGTGTGAGGCAGGGTGTGCAGCTTTTTGTGGTTGTGACCCAAACACAGTTTTGCAGATTTTGGCACGCACAGGAGTCAGCGCATCCATTTTGGGCTGTTTATTTCCCCATTTGTAAAGTAATGCAGTGGGACACATTGGGATGGGTCAAAATATCCCACAGCTTTAAAATTAGATCATGGAATAGAAGGGGTTTTACTTCTTTTCTTTATAATTCACAAGGGTTACATTATTTTTTAACATCAGACATATTCTTTTTACAGGAAACTTGGTTATTGAAACCATTTTATTGGATAGCTTTTTTATTTTACAAAACATGGTGCAGCGAAACCTGAAAGGTAGACCATATATATGGAGGGTTAATCACTGGTATAGCCTCACACATAAAAGCAATGGAATTTTCAGCCTTGTTACAAAATGAATATGTATTAGTGACAAGGGTTGCCTCATTAGTGAATAAAGTGGAAAACTACACACTGTTCATAAACGTTTATAACCCACCTGGAAATGATAAATCTGAAATGATTATAATTCACATTGAACTCTTATTAGAAAAATTGGTAATTGAGTATTTGAACTGTCCTTATTTTATTATAGAAATTACCAAGGGGGGTCCTGGAAGTCGCTCTACCATACATTAGTCATGGTTACAAGAGACTAACCCAGAGTCTTTAGCTCACTATCTTTCACAGAGAAGAAATATCCCAAACATATCAGTCTTTGTTCTGCCCTTGGGCAGTCCAGCACCGAAATGCTAGGCAATTCTCCTCTGAACAAGAGTATCAACAAAACCCCAGACACGTGTTTCAGTCTGGTTGGACCTCATCAGTAGGGTGGATCTGTGCTCTCTAAGTATAGTGAGCAAGGGGTCCACGTCTGGATTCCCCTAGTAATTTAGGGTGAGACCCAAAGTTACTTAAATATGCAAATTACCAAGGGGGGTCCTGGGAGTCCCTCTGCCAGACATTAGTCCTGGTTACGAGAGACTTAACCAGAGTCTTTAGCTCACTTTCTTTCACAGAGAAGAAATATCCCAAACATGTCAGTCTTTGTCCTGCCCTGGGGCAGTCCAGCACCGAAATGCTAGGCAATTCTCCTCTGAACAAGAGCATCAACAAAACCCCAGACACGTGTTTCAGTCTGGTTGGACCTCATCAGTAGGGTGGATCTGTGCTCTCTAAGTATAGTGAGCAAGGGGTCCACGTCTGGATTCCCCTAGTAACTTAGGGTGAGACCCAAAGTTACTTAAATATGCAAATTACCAAGGGGGGTCCTGGGAGTCCCTCTGCCAGACATTAGTCCTGGTTACGAGAGACTTACCCAGAGTCTTTAGCTCACTATCTTTCACAGAGAAGAAATATCCCAAACATATCAGTCTTTGTCCTGCCCTGGGGCAGTGCAGCACCTAAATGCTAGGCAATTCTCCTCTGAACAAGAGTATCAACAAAAACCCCAGACACGTGTTTCGGTCTGGTTGGACCTCATCAGTAGGGTGGATCTGGACTGCCGCAGGGCAGGACAAAGACTGATATGTTTGGGTTATGTCTTCTCTGTGAAAGATAGTGAGCTAAAGACTCTGGCTAAGTCCCTTATAACCAGGTCTAATGTCTGGCAGAGGGACTCCCAGGACACCCTGTCTCAATTTGCTTATTTTATTATAGGACAGTCAAATTATTTTCAGAGACCGATTTTTTCTAACAAGAAAGATCGTACTTCATATGACGGTCCCATCAAGGATAATTGTTACTGTTCTCAAGCTATAGGTTTTGAAGCTGAAGAGATGGAAATTGGAATTAATAAATGGTCTACTGTTATCTGCTTAATCTAGTTGAACCAATTAAAGGAGGCAAAGACAACCTATTGTCTACATGGACAAATGGAAATAGATACTCTTGGATAGATTTTGTCCTTAAAAATGAAGATGACTATGCAAGGGTGGCTATGCAAGGGTAAACAATTTTCAGTTGATCCCAAACGTCCTTAGTGACCATGTAGTAGTAGAGGTTTCCTTAGTTAACCCTCACCATAATAGCCTTGAACGGCTTATAGGGGACCAAATATTTTAACAATTCTGAAAAAAGAATAATGTGGACAGGGAAAAACCTTTTTTAAAAATGTAATGACCTTATACAAGAAACCATTGGATGTTATGACCAATTGAAGATACTCAATGTGGAGAACCTCTATAGTAGAATGTATTCTCCCTATAAAGATTTTGAAAAATATCAAAAGAAGTCCTTCTCTAAAGTAAGAGAAAGGAACAGTGAATATGATTATATTGTATCTAACAAGAAAAGACAATTGCATTTTGCCATGAAACAAACAAAAACAGATATTAGAGTTGTGTGATAGGGTTTTCAGAGGCAAGGAAAAGCGTAGGTTCTGGCACATCTATAATAAACATAATATTGTCAATTTAGGCAAAAGTAAACTTAACCCTATTAAAAAAGGACACATGGAAGAATTACATTCTCAATATGTATTGTAGAATGCATCTGCCCCTATATCTAATTATAGGAAATTACCAGAAAAGGAATTATTTGTTTTTTCCAAAGGAGAATATCAAGTCTGTGATTTTGGCACCTGGCCCAGATGGATTGCCTAATGCATTGTTCAAGTAAAACCCCCAAATCTGGGCTCATATTATCTTTATCATTTTTCAGGAGATTGTTGAATCTGAGCGGATACAGGAAAGTTGGAAGTAGTCAACGCTCGTACTGATTTATAAGTAGGGACTATGTGAACTGCCGTCAAACTACTGCTTATTGGCCACGATTGACTCAAGCTCAACATTTGTTTTGCAGTTGCTTTAATGCTATGTTAATTAATATTTGCTCAAGGAAAATATTTTAAAGTGCCAACAAACAGGTTTTAGAAAAGGAATCAGTACACTTTCGAATCTCTCGACACTAATGTATTTTATACGGTTGACATAAATTTCTAAATTTAAAAGTACGTATGTATGTTTTATCGATTTCAATAAAGCAATTGATACGGTAAATTGTCAGGTATTGTGGGAAAGAAATGGAAAAAGGCGGCCTGCATTTGCAGATTTTATATTTTGTGAAAACATTATAGACAGACACTGGGACACTAATTAGACTCAATGAAGATGGTATCGTAAGCGAGAACAATCAGATTAACCATGGATTAAAACCGGGCCGAAGTCTAGCTCTGATTCTATTTAATATTCGCATTGCTGAGACAGATAATATTTTTAAAAATTGCAAAAACAGTTCTCCTGGAGTTTGTCAACGCCCAATCGTCTGGTTATCTTATGCAGATGATATTGTAGTTCTGGACCAAACTGCTATAGACCTCCAACATAGTTTAGCCACATTAGATCAGTTTTCTACCAACCATGGTCTTTTGATTAATTTAAGTAAAACTAAAATTATGATCTTCAGGACTAAAGAGATTCAATTGGGCAATTGGAAAAGTGCCATTACAAGAAGTTTTGTTTTATATGTATCTAAGAATTCTAATGACAAATAAAATTAAAGAGGCACTAACTAGCTTCTTAATAAAAAAGACAATGGCTAGGTTTCTGGCCATTGAGGTTTATATTAAAAATAGGTTGAGCAATCTATTGAAGGGCTACTAATAATATAACATCTTGTATAGACCCAAGCACTTTATATGGCCTTGAAATCTTTACAGTAAACAAAGAAAAATGGTTAAGTATTTTAGAGGGGAAAGCCTCTCCAGTTCAGTTCCTATAGATATCATCTGCAACAAACTAGGACATACTACTTTGGTTGCATGACAAAAGATCTCTATGTGTATTTTTAATTTCAACATTTTAGAAGATTACAATAATTGTAACTCTAATTAGTATTATTTTGTAAATCAAATTGGTTTAAATCCTTCTCTTTTAGTTTTAAATCCAAGGTTTAAGGAAACGCAGATATTTCTAAATGAAATAGATTGAGTTTTTCTGTGGATGATAACTTTGCTGTTAAATGCAAAGAGATTTTTTTTAAAAAATCTGCTGTATGCGATCAAAGTTTTAGATGTGTCAAACTGTCAGAAAAATCATCCTTTTCTAATTATATTTTACAAAGTTTTCCAGTGGATGCACCTTGTACGCATATAAAAACATACAAAATAAGAAGGTAAGATGTTTTATAATGTGCCTTAGATTATGACAGCTTCCTACCCTATGGCGGACAAGTGCGTGGCAATATATTCCAATGACAGAACGATTTTGTAGACTCTGAAAAACTGAGAGACTTCTCGCCATCTTTTAACGGATTGCAAGTCTTTGACTGATATCTACAAAATAAAGGATATGCAAAGTTGTCATATGATTTGCGTTATTTGCACAGTGACCAATTCTGGGCTTTATTGTATGCGGGAGAAAATGCAGTGATGAACTTTACTATTTATTACATTTGGCAAGAAATCCATAGGAACATGACATAAAAAGTTGTATTCTATAGTATAATGTTGGATTGTATATGTGAATAACACGTACATATTTATATGCTGATTTTATATTTATATTTTTATGCAAATAAAACACCTTCATAAAAATAAAAAATAAATAAAAAAACATTTTGAGAGCATGAGGACAATTCATATTCAAAAAATGTTTTGCAAAACTAGTACATTTTCGACATTAATGGCTTTTCCTATTTAACAAAGGCTGAGATTGCATGCCAGGTGACTTTCCTCCTCTGTCCTTTAAGCAGAGGCGCAGAACTGCAACCTTTTTTAAGGGTTATTTCATATCAGCAACATGAGCTAGGTGATGAGTCAAAATAGTTCCTCAGAACATGGGTCCAATCCTACATTAAAGGCTGAATGCACTATTGGCCATTCTCCATCTAACCACATCCCCATTTCCCGCCTATGCCTCTACACTCTTTCAAGCCAGAAAATGTAAATAAAAAGCAAATGTGTCCAACCTACATGGTTTGCCATTGTTTACACCCATTGACACCCACTGCTAGGCACCATGAAACTAGAAAAGGGGGAGCTCCCATTCCTAATTATATGCCATGCTGGCTATCTCAGGTGGAGTGATTTTGTGGGAAAACACCTTTGCTCCATGTAGGAAACAGCTCTTCCCCTCCAAAGAAAACCTTAGCACTTCAGACATTATTCTGGAGTACCAATGACAATAATGCCTTCAGAGCAAGGGTGTACTATATAATACAGGCCTGCCAACCTTGCTAAAGGCCATTACTTAGCTCCTGCCTATTACTCAAGTTGTGAGCCTTTACCACCTCTTTCAAACCCTCCCATGAAAGTATTATTGCACACATTTGTGCCAGAATCCTGGAGAACTGCGCAGTCTTTGTTCACAACAAAATGGTCGCCTGACCTGCCACCCACCAGTGTGAGCGTGAGGGGCCAGAAGCGCCATGAGCGAAATCAGTGCTAAGCAATATGGTGCTGTTCAAAATCTGTTGTTATTAATGTCAAAAATGGGTGCAATACTGGTACTCACCACTACCAGAAAGCCGGCGTTTTAAAACCACCAGACACTTGTGTAAAATTGAACAAATGAACCCAAACCTGGCCAAAGAAAGACTTGTTAAGAGGTGGATACAATGTAAAACTATATTCTGAAATGACGGGAAGGAAGTAATTGTCTAATGTATGTATTGAAAATAGCTGGGGATGTCAGCAGCTTAAGTGAATTTGGGTTTAAAGCCACTAAAATTGAAATGTTTAGTATAAATGAGTGACCACTTTTGAGTGTCACATAGGTTGAAATTGTTTAAATGTCATAGTTTTGAACTTAGAATCAGTGTTCTAGCTGCATGTGTAAAAATTGCAAGTTTGGTTTGAATGTAGAAAACTGGGAACCAAAGTGACATTTAGCTGAAGCCTGGCTTAAAGAGATTGAATTATGCCTGACAACTACCCCCGACAGGAGTTGAAACTTGATCAGCATCTGTGTTCCCAGGCCTGGTTACATTCTGCTGCCCCTGCCAAAAGGAGATGATTGAATTAGGGGAGTGGCATATGGGGACTGCAGGAAACTGAACAAAGCACTGTTTTGGGCTCAGGCAAATGTTATATTGGGGGGGGGGTTCGTAAAATAGCTTCCTCTTGGGAGAAGTGGGAGGAGAAGTGGGAGAAGTGCCTCTGTGAACAAGCTGAGCTTGGGGGAAGTGGACAAACCAGAAATTCCACCATGTGCTTTGGAAAACCACACCCCTTTGGGGCCAGAGCATAATTTTAAAAAGATGGATAATTCATAGTGCGGACTTGTAAAAATTATATAAATAATATCATCATTCTTGTGATTTTTCTGTGCACATTTTAAGAGGTGTCAGGACTCTGTGGTATGTTCTGGGGAGTAGTAGCGGAAAATAAGGTTGTTACTCCAAATGTATGCATGTTAAAAATCGGACACTTTATCATCTGAAACCCATATCCCTTGTGCACATTTGTGTAAAATCTGGAAAGGTTTAGAGGTCGTTATCTGGATGAAAAGGGAAGAATTCTGTCAAAAGTGGACACAACATCCTACAAAGACAGGGATCGGATGGTTTGGTGCTACCGAAAATATGTTAACTGGACATATCATATTAGAAAAATGGTACATAGATAAATGTGTATTTGGATCAAATATAGATTTGTGTGCAATTTGACAAGGGGAGGACCCTCTGGCCATAAACCTACCTCATCACTCTGACTCACTGTTCCCTTCTCAAATCAGGTCAAAGAGAAATCCTTGACCTATCAAATCGTGAGTGGGTTGGGCAATGAAAGTTAGCATCCACACCCATTTTCAAAAGACATAAAAAGAGCCACTGGAACCCAGGCAGGGACATTCATTTTCCAACCTTCAACTGAATTCCTGCGCAGCACGCTGACGGAGACTCCAGACTTCAAATCCATCAATCTCCAGGGACCAGAACTTTGAACCCAGACTCCAGAACTTGTAGCAGAGAGGCCTGAATCCACAAGCTGAATCCTTTTTCAGCAGGCCTCAAAATCATTTACAAACTATTCAACTGCCGGGCAAGCCGTTTGAATCCTTTGCCAAGAACTTTTGCCAGAACCGGTAGCAGACCCAGAAAGCAGTGCTGTATCCAGAGAGACCAGAGATCCAGAGAGACCAGACCCAGACCAGATCGCTGTACAGTGCTGAGAGCTGACCCAGATAGCTGTGCGCAGAACCAGTACCAAGTGGCGAGAGAACCGCAGCCAATCCTGATCCGATCCGTGACAAAGTCGCATTCCTGTCCAAAATATAGTGTGAGTACTCAGCCAGAACTGTGCAAAAACCAATCTCTTAGTTTAAAATAATCTGATTCAAAACATTTGAAACTTGCTCCTTATAGTCCCTCTGTAATTGCGCTCAACGCACTCAGAAAAAGTGCCGCGATTTGCGATTTGGCTCAAATTTCTTCACTTGTCAAAATAGCAGCTTCTTGCTTTCCTTTGCTGAAATTCGTTTGCAACCTGACAATCATTCATAGAGCATTGCTAAAGTGCTCCTTCACTAATTTAAAGTAGCTATCACCCACCCTGAATCTCTTATAGGGAATTAAAATCATTTTTAGCATATTTTTCCCTTCTTTGCATACCACATTTAAAGTACTTTGCCTGCGTTTAAAATCATCCCTGTTCCTCTAAGCTTGCTGGGGGGGAATTGCAACTTTGTATTGCATTTTTGTTGGTATTCTTGAAGACTGTGTGCTCTCCTTCAATTTCCTTATATTGCATAAAGGGGGGGGGGGGTGAATTGTCAAAAGGAAAATTGATCACATTATCTCTTGTTGAAATCATATCAAATTATTTCCGTGTTGCCTTCTGTCCCACCTTGCATTTCCTTGAACCATATAAAGCATTCTCTGCTACCTTAGTCCTCTGTTCTTATTCATAAGTAACCGAGAACTGTGCTACTGTAGGATTACCTATTGCTGATTACTGCTCATATTCACAAGTGTGCTATCAATTATCAATGTATTTATAAAAGTGTGATATATATCTATTGTTTAATTTTTCAAATAAACCTTTTTAATTTGCAAAAAAAACTACTTCTTGGCTCAGTGGGGTCAGGGGGATTCTAAGAGAGGGGCGTTATACAAGGGTTCATCATCCAGATTATAACTTGTCATAAAAATATATAAATAAGGGCTTCCCTTGGGCAACCCCACACAAGGCACTGACTTAGTGGGAATGCTTGACTGGAGTCATTAACAATTGTCACTCCTTTGTTCTAGAACTTCAGCTAGTAATACTCTGCATTCCAACTGATTCTTTTCGGAGGAGTGGGGTATAAAACCGCCTCTTTGAAGTGTTAGCATTAAACACCATGATTTTCCGGTTCACAGGTTGTCATGTAATGAGTGGGTGTCAGAACTGTCACAATACACTTCTATTTCTTCTGAACCACTACCCTCCTCCGACTCCTCACCTGTGGAACTGGACCCCGTATTGTACCCAATTGGTTCACGATATTGATGTGAAGAGGATCATTGAAGCCTATTTCGATGGGAAGCCACAGTGGCCACCTGTGAGCTGTAGCCTCCTGTGGCCCCTCCGCCAAAACAGGTGAGAAAGAAGGGGAAAAAGCCATAGGCTACAAAAAAACCCTCAGTCCGAGGAGTCCGGTACTTGAAGCTTGGATAGGAGAGCTGGATCAAGTGTAGCGATTCCGGAAGCTGGTAGAAGAAGCAGGATGGTTTCCGGATATCAGCACGGCAGGAAACGTAATTCCGACAGATGTCAACGATGTAAAATAGCAACAAAGTCCTTCTATGCGGAAGGAAAGGTAGGCAAGTAGGAAGCAGCCTGTAGAACACAGAAGAGGAACAGAGTAAGATAGAAGAACGCACGGGAAGGTTTCCGAGCAAAAGGAATAAGAGATACGTAAGTATAACTGAAACTGAAATGAAATAGCTACAGAGGAAGAACGCCGAGCGGTGAAAACGGGGAAAAAACGTTCGGCGACGAATTGGAGAAATTCAAAGGTCAGAAATTGCTTGAGAGAGAGGTACCGCCATGGAAAAGGGCACAGCGGCAGAAAAGCACCAGAGTGCAAAAACTGAGAAATAGCAGCGCTGAAACAGAAAACACGGAAGTACGGCAAAGCGAAACTCCGACATTGCAATGCGCGGGCTGCCGGGAGGATGTGGAATAAGTACCTTCCGGCAGTCTGTACACCGAACAGAAAGCAGTGAAAGACTACACCGCCACCTTAACGTAGAAAGAAAAAACGTAGTGGAATATTCAATGGCCCCTCCACCGATACTGGTGCCACTGTTTCTAGGACCCGGCACGCATGACAGTGGGTCTGTTTTTGGAGAATGTGCAAACTATTACATGCTCTATTACTTAAAAGGAAGATTGTTAAAAAAAAGAAGAGAGTATTTGCACCTGAATGCACACAGCTCACCGTTATCAAGCAACGGTTTGTATTGCAAAACACCCTGACTAGATCCACCAAAAATGGATCAGTGAACAGTGGGTAAATGGTTACAAAGATTGTTCTAGCCTTAACACCCTCTAGAATGTATGGCACAATCAATGTATGGGACTAGAAGAATTTCAAAGATAAGAACACTAAAGACTACCTCGAGACTTGGGCTCAAGTTATACATCTTGTAAAAGAATTTGTAGCACAGGGTTCTGCGCCCTCTCGCTCTGCAGACATTTTGGAATATAAATCCCATTGAAGAAGGCTTATGTGAATTAGGCACTCTTTCCCTCAATAGTACTTTTACCAGAACTCGTCTCAGTTCTTAAACCAAATGTCAATTATGTTTCAATTCCTTGGGAGGACTGACAAGTTCACACAAAAATGAGCAGGGAAACCGTGAAGGGATTTCCCAAACGTGTTTAAATAAATAATGAATCTGAAACATTCTGCTCTAAGTGATTGGTCAACACCACACATAATCTATAGCAAACACACAACCAGTAGGCTAGAACAATTCGACACTAAGAACCTGCTTCAAAAAGCGTTTTTCAATTGGAAAGAAAGCAGTTGAAAAAGGATTTTGTAAATTAGGCCCTAAGTTTTCTTGAGAACATTCTGGGAGATGTCTACAGCAGATTACAGAATAGAGTCAGCGGCTACAGCCTTCATAGACGCACAGGAGGAGCACCTATAATACAGTGAGGATATTGATAAAGCAGCACAACAAATTGCACTTAGTTGTTACTAACCCACCACTAATTGTCTTGGTTACCTTTGTATTTCTATTATTTTTGTTGTTTAGGCCTTTTGCCTAATTTTTTATTGTTAAATTCTCAATTAAACTTTGTTTTATGATACAGCCTTCCCTCATGTGATCCTTGGTTTAGCATATATGTAAGCTATCCTCACTGTTATATAGGTGCACCTCCTGTGCGTCTATGAAAGGGGTAGCCGTTGACTCTATTCTGTATTCTGTTCTTCTACATTTAACCTCCAGAGTCAGGCCCCCAAACACAAAAAAGAGGCCCCCTTGACCCTTTATATACTCCATATCTCTACTGCAGCCATTTTACTGAGCACACTTCCTCGTGTTTGGAAAACATTTAGAGTCCAGTCTACTTGCTTCTTGGAAGGGGTTGGAAATCTAATGACATAGCTGAGGTGCGAGGGAGTGGTGGGGGGAGGGATTTGCGTAAATCCATTATCCCCTGCTGAAGTTCCACACTGTATTCTGCAAACCATTGTACCAGCCTGTGTTTTACTTGACTGTGCTAGAAAGTAATGTGACTAACATACATCTCATTATGCATTCAAACATTCATCCAGCTGCGATTGTTTCTAAGCAATTGCAGGTAAATGAAGAGAACGGATCCATTTATTAATTAAGCAATGCCCTGCGATGATGTTTTTTCAATGTAAAAGATGTCTGAGCTTTGTGCAGAATTATTATAAATAATCCAACACATGCAAACATTGCCAGTTTAGAAGCAGATTTTCTTCCTGGCATCGGGAAAGGGGCCCTCACTTTTAGCTTTATTTATCCATGCTACTTTAGGGAGCAGAGTTAAGGGTGAAGGGCTTCTGCTCACTCTGCTAATGTCTTGAATCATCATAAGTGACTTTTCTGCAACTTCCCTGGGAGCGTTCTAAATGACAGGCCCCCATTTTAAATCAGTCCTTTAGCATTCAGCATAGTGACCCCGCCACAAGTCACATCGCAAACGGCTTTACAGGAAACTATTAACAGCAACTAATTTGCCTGTATAAGTGGAGCTAAATTAAAATGCATTTATAAAATGGCTGCCCTGGGATAGCAGGATAATGATCCTTACTCTCTGGAATGATGTACACTGGGCCTTTTGTTAGTCTGTATCAGCACACCGAATTCCAAGTATGACACCGGTGGTGTTTACAGAAATCGCTGCAAATATGTATTTAACCCCATTCTCGATTACTTTGAAAAGAAATCATAGTTTCGCTTAAAATCTAAAAATAAGTGCCGTACATTGGAGACAATAACATATTTAAAACATTGTTTTCTTTATATGATGCAATTCTACCAAACTCTATACCTAGATAATGCTCGTTGTTGTGTTGTTATGCACATGTTGCTTTCATGGTCATTTCTTTGTTTGACATGTAGTACTTTCTTTTGTCTTACTGACAGATGGTTGTCAATGACTGATTTTCAAGAGAAAATCCCTTCAGGTATTTTAAAACTTATTTTTTTCTTTTTTACATTTACTTATTGTTTTGTTTTTTGTTAAATCAAACATATTTTTATTGCTCATCATTTTGTTTATTTTCATATCTATTTATTGCCTGTATGTGTAAACACACACACTCTTTTTTTTGCGGAATGAATTGAGGCAAGTCGTTGATTTAATCATTTATGGAAAGAAACACGAGCTTGGTGGCTGAAGCAATCTCCTTAAGGGAAACTTCTCCTATCACAAAACCCAAAGTGTGTCCTGATTAACAATGTATCTTCAGCCAAAGCATAAAACCTGAATGAGGAAGGTGTAACATGCTGTGTGATTTGTTTAGCATTCTCTGATCACATCATTTGTTCTGTCTCTGTCTTAAAATTATGGTTGTTCCATTGTACAGCACTTTGGTGTAAGGCGCTTTATAAATCAATAAATACAAATAAAAAAATACAAACTTCCTGGTTGCTTATGTGTTGATTGTTGCCTACACAGTAGTCTACATTTGCACTTTTTTTGTGGACACCTGTGAATGTGGTAGCATTCAATTGACTTTTGTTTAGTCGCTTTTACTTTAAACTATAGTATGCCCTTGTCGAATCACACATCCACCTTAGATTTATTTATTTTAGAAGATGTATGTATTTGTTTATTTATTTATTGTATATATTTATATACAGGAAGATCAATGCTCTTTTGATCACAAAAGAACATACACTAGAGAAGAAATCATAATTGACGGGAAGCGGTGAGCTTCTTACAGTGGAGTGAGTTTGAGGGACATTCTGACCAGGTTGTGGAGGGGAGTAAATGCAACAGTCACTGGGGAGAATACGTAAGTGGACATGCATAGATTAAGGACAAGGAACATTGGCTTTTTTTAAGTGCAGGTAGGTGGTACAGCCAGCTGTCCTTGGGATCTGACCATGATGGGTGAAGTGCTAGAGTGGAGGCAGAAGAAGTGAGGGGCAGAGGCAGGTTAGAGGCGAGGGAAACATGTTAGCTAGCAGGGAGGTGATAGGTAGGTTAAGAGGGCAACGCAGATGCGAGGGGGTAGGCTATGATTTTAATGGCAGTGCAAATTGAATATACATGAGTTTTCAAATGTGCCAGAACATAAGGGACTCTATTTTCCAATTAATGTGTGGCATTGGTTTAGCTCTGGCTACTGCACTGTGCTTAAGAACAATTGCAAATCACTTCACGAGTGTTGCTGCAGTTCCTCATTGGTCTGCAATTAGGGTCCTGTGGAGGAGGGCAGGCTTCTGTCATCTCTCACAGGGCCAACACGGCCCACTGCCCTACTGAGACCTGGCAGACCGCTGCAGGACAGTGGGGCATGTTGCACTCGTTTTCCGAGTTAAAACACTCTTGCACTGAAAACAGAAATAAAACAAAAACATATTTACAATCATAGGGGTCACCTTTTGGGGGGGGGGGTTCCTGTGAAAGTCAAAGACATGATTGGCCTAATTCACAAAGCATTTGTCAATGGGATTTTCCTGTTGAAAAAACACGTTTGTAAATCAGGCCCTATGTGTTTTCAGCAACACAAACCTAAACTTGAGTGCAGAGTGTCATTGTGTGGTTTCTAATCGTGAGTATGCATTATGTGTCCTTTGAAATGGAAAGGAAAGGAAAGGAAGCCGGCGCATGATGTTTCATCAATGTACAAAATTTAATGACCCCCTTCTATATTTAGAATGTAGTGTTTTTGTTCCATATTTAAAAATAGAAAACGAAAAATATGAGAATAAGTTTAAAGAATGGCGTACCACCAAATTGATCAGGTTGTCTGCTGACCTACCTTATGGGCAGGTGTCAGAAAATTGGCAAAGCTATTTATCGAGAATAGAAACAAGACTGGATTGGATGCAGTGGTCCTGTGCAGTTGCAGAGAAAGAGGGAGACCACATGGCAGCCCATCACTGGTGAAAGGACGCAGGTTCCACTGCGTTCTAAGGAACATGTCTTTTTGCACTTTGAACACTTATTCCCAGGAATACACTCCTGGTAGATGTTTCACAATCTTCTCAGGTGCTGTTTATTGAAAAGGTTGGAGGATTTGTTCCTGAAGCCTGGCGTGGGTGACAAGCAGCTGAGAATGTTATTGACTTCGATATTGGTCACTGGAAGGAATGACCCTGTGTCCATTCTTAGAAGCAGGAGTGATGAGTGTTGAACCGGCTCCAGCGGTCTCCAACTTCTGGCTCTCCCAATGTTCTCACATCGGCCCCAGCCAGCATTATTGATGGTGATGGATCATGGAGAGCGTAGTCCCAGAAATAGGTATGCAGTGATACATTTGCTGCAAAAATGTCACCAGTACAAAAATCGTGGCAAAAATGCTGTGGTTTGACCCATTAAACGTGTACCCCATTACATCATTTAAGGGGAGCCTGGGTTGCGGGGCTGCCCTCGCATTCTTTACATGGATTGTGGCAGCAAAACCACAGCCTTTCTGCGTCCAAAGCCATTTTTAACTGGGATTTTAACACATGGAACGCAGAAATCTGGCAAGCCACAGGTTAAGAGGCGCCTGCAATAAACAATTGTTTCCTTTTCCTTTGGAGTGCCGCCTTTGCCCATAATCACTGAACTTAGGCCATCATGTCGCCCGCTCCACCGATGTCCGCCCCTCTTCTCCCTGCCACCTGGTACAACTGTGCCCCTCTTCTGTGCCCGTCTATATCCTACCCCCCCCCCCCCCCCGCTGTACATGTGTTCTGTTGTTACCTCTGAAACGAGCTCTGTCATGCATCTGTAATGTTGTACACCTCTGTAAAGTGCTCCGTTGCTTCTCAAAGCGAGGTCTGCGCGCACTACATACCATGGTAATGATGATAATAACAATAATAATATCACCTGGATGGCGCTATTTAATTGCGTCCAGTAGTTATACTGTCCCTGAAGTCTGCAAACCAAGAGAAACGAACAAGCCATTTGCTGCCACCGCTGCCAAAGGTCATCCGGGAGTCTAGGTGGCCGAGCAGGCGGTCGCTGTGGGCCCCCGGGTGCCTGTGATGATTGCAGATGCAGCAATGGGTGGCAGCATAGATTCCTCGTATTAGACACCTTGTGCAATGCTGGCACGTGCAGAGCTTGTAAAGAATGTGCACAAATGCCAGGAAAAATATAAGCACATTTGCTTGACTCCTCCTAGGACAGATGTTTCAAAGCTGTGGAACGGGTTTCTCTCAATTAATTTACTATCAAATATATATATAAATGATATCTGGACGAGGCTTATAGAAGCCGTGTTTGTTATGTTCGATGAATCTTTGCCACGTTCCATGGCTATGTCTGTACCTTCCCATATAACCACCATAAGAGCATTGCAATAATGGCAGTTCCATCGCAGATACTGCACTGGCACATAGCAGTAACAGCTGGCCTAATTCCTTTGGCCCAACATTCCAATGCGTCTCCTTTGTCTCTTTTTGTTGCAAACAGGACATTCTACCCTCACTGGGTGGAATGCCCCAATAGCCATATTGCACCCTCCTCGGGCAACTACCAGACTATAACGCCCAGTGACTCTCATTAAATGCCCTCGCTTCACACAGGCCTTTAACTTGGGCCGAGGGCTGTTACTGCTTGGTAATGCCCATGGAATGTGCTAAAGCAGATGGGTGCCTTCACCGGCCTTTTGACAGCATTATTTATTGGCAGATTGTGGGCGTTTATTGTTCCCAAAATAATATATATACATAAGTGCAGATAAGGTGCCTAAGCACGCTATGCAGTGCCATGTGATTGAATTAGTGTGGGGGTGATAGGCATGTGGCAGCGTACAATGCCAGCCATTCCGCATACATGGCACCAGCTGTGGAGCGTTTCAGAGAATTCAGAAATCACACATGCACGCTGTTTATACTTCCATTGTTCAGCTAGAACGCGTTCCCCTTTTTAAAAAGAAAGAACCACAGGTGTTGGCCAGTAATTACTGACAGATTTATAAAATATGACATTATGTCATTAGATAAACTAAAACTAAAAAGCATCTCTGTGCGCGAGAAGCGGCCAATTGGAAATGGGTTTGGATTATCTGATATCCCATAACTTAATCATGTGGCTCTTAAGAGTGGTCGACAAACAGCTGTGTCCCACTAATATGCGTGTGATGTCTGTAAACCGATACGCTTTAATTCCGGGCTTGTTTTTTTAAGCAGGAAGGGAAAAGCATTTGTCTGCGCGGTATTGAGACTCGATATAGTATCCATTTTACTCTGAAAAATTATTCATCGCGTGCCAATTGTGAAGGCAGTATTCAATTGTACTGAGGCTTATGACAAGAGTGACAGCTGAAACACTTTTAGGGTCTGTATATTGGGTGTTGGGGAGATGCAAAGGGAAACGACGCTCAAGTGTGGTTTTGAGCGATGGGAATGTGTTTGCAAAATGGAGAACCATACTCAATACAGAGAAAACATATTCAACAAAATATATATGTATTTTGAATTCCCACTTTAGAGTTTTGTATCGCAAAGAACATTTTCCATGCACCTGCCCAGGATAGCTTTAATTATTCAATTGTATCGGTGCACCAAAAGTGCTGCGTGTTTGCCAGAGCATTATTTAAAACACAGACAAAGAAATTGTAGATTAGCGACTTTAATTCTAGAGCAAAATGATATGGATAAGTGAGCCTCAACTGACCAGAAATTATTTGCTTCTGTCTGTTAGACACGTAATGGAGTCATTTAACTAGTCAAATTAGGAGCTGTAGAAATGCACCATGCTTCATTACTGAGTTCGAATGGGCACCATTTTACATTTACGTCAAAAATTATCTCATGGTAAATTAATGTTTTCATTGTGTTGGTTGCTCAAACTACGTGGTGTCAGCGCCACCTAGAGGCCTAAGAGAAAACAAATTCATCCAGCATCCATGAATGCCGAGCTGGTTAACAGTTAAAGAAAAACATTTAAAAACAAACAAAAAAACACATCTTTATAAGAAAAAAATTGATGTTTTTGTTTAAAAAAGAGAATCTTGACTTCTGTTTTTAAAGAATAAGTTACACTATCATAAAACGAACAATTACCTTTTATATACAAGAAACCAAATTATGATTTTAAGGCAGTGGTATTTTTCAACATAACGTTTTTATTTTTTTAATGTAATGTTTATTGTAATGAACAATGGTAGGCTAGTAGCGAAAGACTGGAAGGGCTTGTGTAGAGACCCCACTTGAAAATGCATTTAACGTGTCCGCGGTCCTCGAGGACACGTTAAATGTAACTTCTGATAGTTTATTATGCAGCTACCCGTACATGAGCAAAAGAGATATTTAGAACATGAACTCAAAATTGTTCGTCGTTTCACAATCTAAAGCATATGTTCGAGCTCCCATCACAGCATGATAGGGTGTGCAATTAATACAAGGCTTAAATCCCCCCTGTTATGGAGCCTTCCCCTTACTTGATAACATAAAAAAGCACTCCAAAGAGACCCTAAACAGAGAAATCGGCCAGAACAAATGTCATAAAACCTGTAGCATGCAATCGTCTCGCAGTTCGATTGATCTTCCAAAAATCAAGGTTCTGAATTTCGTTAAGAAATAGCAGCTACTTCTGGGATCTTATCGTTTAGAGATGAACCCCATCTGCCTCTGCTGAGGCCTTATTTCCGGTGACTCACTTGGGACACAGTTTTGTTTTGCTGTGATCGCTGCGCCTCCCAGTGCCTTAAATAAGATGCAAAATTGATGGGGTGGCTCGAAACAGGGTGGCCTGACTAAATGTTGGGTGTGGCCTAAATAGTGATGTAACTGGCTTAATGGAGGTGCCACCTGACCCCCGACAATAAACCGTGAAACCCAGCAAAGGTATTGCAGGTCACTCTGCATGCTCTCAGGCGGGCTTGTTGTCATCCAGCATGCATATTGCAAATGAATTGCTCCCCTGTCACTCTCGCTTAATATGTAAACAATTCAATCAGAGAAAACATCATCCTCATTTTATACAAATTGCCACCTATGAGAAAAGGTACATAGCAGATATGTGCTTTCCCAGTCATTTGCATACAATCAAGGAGCATTGTGGGAACATTATAGCGACCACAGACTTTAGTATGTCACATATGTCTGTGAGAGTAATTCAAGCATGAAACCCTAGTGAACATGTAATGCTCACTGGAATCTCTGCTAATTTATTTTGTCCCAACCTTCAACCTAATAGTAAAATGCAATCAAATCACAAGCCATATATACCCATTTAGACAGTGCCAGATTTTGGATGTGAGGCATTTGCTGTTCCAGGTTTTCTTAAAGAGGCACAGTGTTTATCTATCTACATGTACCCCCCACCATATGTGAACCACCTGAAGCACACAATTCACAATAGGAAAAATCGCATGGACTGACTGATAATGTGAGAATCCCAGCTCGGGCACAGTTTTTGGAGGAGAGAGTTGATGAACCACAGCCATCAATGGCACTGACTGTTACAGGCTCGTCCTGCTCCCCATGATACCAGTGCTCATCCAGTTGCGCCATTTCACCTCAGGCATTCCAGGCGCTCGGAAAACAATACACAAGAGACCAGAACTAGGGAGAAAAGGGCTGTATTAGAAACACACACCAGTGCATAGGACGGCTGCATTCTGCTCTGCCCCTCCCAGGCCTGGCTCATCCTTATATACAATGGAGTAGCTAAATCTATTCTACACCCATAAAACAGCACGTATGATTACTAACGGGTCGTTTTGCCGAACAGAGGTAAGAAAGTACATTTCGCAACTGCAGGCTGTTTCTGCGAGGCAGGCTTTGGCAGCCTTGGGATTTGAGCCAGCAGCGTCACCACTGTGCACTTCTCAGGAGGGGCTATTCATGCCCGGCAGTCTGAGGCCTCCCAGCATTGCACTCTGCTCTGCGACATCACTTGGCATGGGTGCTCAGCTGTCAGGCCAGTGTCTTAGGCAAGTCTTTAGGCCAGTCTGTTTGCATCCGATGAATCTCAAAGAAACCAAAAGAAAGTACAGAATCAGAAAGGTAACACTATCACGTTTATGTAGACGTATCATGAAGGGCTATTACAGCAAATTATGAAATGGGGAAAAGTGATCATGCAGCACTTTTAGCCTATAGCAGCCATCATTCCTGTTCTCCCGAGCAGGCCTCTAGTCCCTTGCCTCTATATTCTTGCATTTAATTCCCGGCAGTTTTTGAGAATAATAGCAATACATACATTAATAACTGTGTGAAATAGGTGGTTAAGTAGCTCAGGGAGTTGGGTGAGTGCTTCAGACAATTGCACATTTCAAAACAACTAATTTCAGTTTCACAGCCTGGGTGAACATTTCATTGTGAACCAACGAGGTGTTCATTCACGTCTAATCACTGAAAAAGGGTGTGTATTCTAATCATTAGATCAGAAACAGTACTGTGGTTTCCACGTAGCATTTTGGCAAAAGTTGAACTCTGCAAACAACATCACTGAATCACGTAAAAATAGTTTATTTGTTTTTTTTTACATATATAGGAAGCTAACAGACTTGATAAGATTATGTTGTAAATCGGCTAACACATATTCTCTCATTTAGGGTTTCATGATGATCCTTGTGCTAACTCAGGAGTACCCTGAAATAATTTACTACTAAATACGAGTTGGCCCATCTACACTGTGGTACCCTTTCAAGATCGATTATGCTAATTTGTTTTAAGAAAAAGCAAGCTGCAATTCTTTTCTCACTAGGGTGGTACTTATGACCCCCACCCTCTTTTATTAACCAAAAATTAAAACAAAATTCTTCCATAAACCTCACAATTTTGAAAGACGCTGGCTTTCCATACTGAACTGCGCAAAGGTCTAAAATCAAAGCAGGGCCATTTCTGGGGTTGGCAATCATTTACATGCAGCCCATACTCTGGGTCCAGGCAATCATCACCATGAACGTAGAGGGTGCCACTGATCAAACTAAAAAAAAACTATTCAGCAACGACCAACACTCAGGGGGACATTAGCTTACCAAACCCCAAACGCAAGGGTGCATCAGCTTACCAAGCTTTTAAAGGGCTCTTCATGGGGAGTTGGGCTTATTCTTTATTTTGGCATTTGTTGTGTGAGCTGCTTTTGAACTGGAAGACCAGGTTCCGGACACATTAACATAGCCATTGCATCTGCATACCTTCCCTTTGGCCATGCATTAGCACAACCTCTGCCAAATATTGACCAATAGTCTTGCAGATCCTATATACTCATGGCAGGGTTCTTACCAGAATTTCAGGGGAAGAACTATGTAAAATGTGCCCCCGGGGCTACATTTGAGCATGTGCTTCTATAATACGGAATGGAGCAAACAAGTTGTGTCACAATCTGATTGTTGAGATAAAAAAAAGGTTTCTATGAAGGCCAAAAAGGAATCCGATTGTGTTCTACTATGTTTGCTGTGTAACCTAAAAATTAATGCGTTAACAATACTTATCTTCATGATATGCAGCAAACATAGAAAATAAAACTGCCTGCTTCATTGTTTGCCCAATGAACATATTTTTAAATAATATGCATTGGGGCTACACTTGTTTGTTCCTCTCCCTACAACCTAAGCAGCAACATTGGTGCTAAATTAATTTGCTCTATTTTGTTTGCACAAGGGGAAAGGTTTGATCATCTGGCTTCTATACATTATGGGGTGGATTATTTAATTGGATTAACAGGGATTGTCCTCTCATTTAGCCTCTCTTAATATGTGGGTTTTGACATGTCTGGGTTTGATTTAATCCTAGCTAGTTTCAGCACCTTTTCCTGACCCTGGGAGTAGCCAGAGGCTATTGAGATTACAACATGGGTGTTTGATATGTTTTCCAGCAACTTGGACAGCTTTGCCCATGCCAAAGGTCTACATCCTTTGGCTCTCCAGATATATGGACAACCACCCCCATAATCCCCCACAATTGACTAGAGTGGCTAAGGCTGATGGGACTTGTAGTCTATGACATCTGATGAGCCAAACGTTGCAGACCCCTGGACTCAAGGCAATAGCTATTTCAATAGCCCCCTTTTCCCACGTGTATTTCAGCTACTATCTTGCATTTTCCTTATGTGTTAATTTGATCAAGGTGTGCAATATGTTTTGTTTAATGATGTCTTTACTGTGTAATATACTTATGTTAAAATATACAAAAAGTAACATTTGTGTCTCGAATTTTATTTTTATTTATTAATCTACTGGTAATTTGTAAGACACCTATTGAGTAAATGTTTGAGAAGACATTCAGCCAAAAAGCCAGTAATCATCTAAGCAGGCTTAGTTAAGAGAAAGTCATCACAAAGGCCCACCCAGAGAGGAAACAGTAATTGGCTGAATACTTGAGATGTCAAAATTGCAGGGGAGTACCTAGAAAGGAGACACTGGTCACCAAGGCAGGGCCAGTGAAATGGCATGGCTAACCAGAAGGCACACACCAAAAGGGACAGCCTAGACAGACTATATTTATCACCAAGGAAGGGTCAGAGTTTACAAAGTTAGGTTTACTGGGCACCTAAAACATGTAAGCACTCATCATGGAAGAGTTCCTGTATGTGGTGCTGCATGGAAACTGCTCCTAGTGGCTGGTAAAGCTTGGTAAATTGAGCACATTAATGATGAATGGGTACCACAGTCCCTCCAGCACAGATACAATAAAAAGTTATGGATATTATGGGCCTAATTCAAAGTGTTTTCCAATGTGGATTGACCATTATAAAACGCTTCTGTGTCTTCATCCATTTTCCCATTTTGCAAAGGAAGCAAGGGATCCCGTGGCATCACTCTTTCTCCTATCGCCTGTCCTGTAGTAATTCAGGTTGCTAGGTTATTTATATCACATACCTAAAATATCTGTCTGCCCCAGAACACTAAGATAAAATAGCTCAGCATCTCTAGCCCTTTCTTCAGACTCCTGATTGTGTCTCACATTCACACGTCGGTGCCAATGTATCCCCCTCGCACTTCTGAGGTAGATCAATCCATGACCATTAAATTATAGTCATTACAGAGCTTGAAACGGTAGGAGGCCAGCATGAAGCTGTACACAAGAATGTGAGACTGTCATGCATGTCGTGCTCCCATGCACATCTGCATCTTTCTGCCAAATATTTCCTTTTTCGCAAAATCATAAAATTATGTAAAACAAAAGACATGTCTGAAGATTTCTGTTGACTGCCAATTCAGACGTATTCTGCTTAAATAAAATTCCATATATCACTACGTTGTGTGAATGTATAAACAGATGCCACTGGGGCTTAAACCTATCTACCACCAACTAAATATTCAGAGATCTCAACTAACTATGAGTTTATAACTGTTCCTCACATGAATAAGGCAAACTAAAAAATAGCACAACAATGATCAACTCAGTCCCTTGTGGTCAAGTTGATTTAACTTTGCGACCTGGTATTCGCAGGGTGTAAGCCTACCTCGTAAACAACTGAGAGCCTAGGAACAGAAATGGAGGAAAAACTGAAGAGCTGCTGAAGTAAAAATTGCTCTGAAAAACTATAAAGTGGCTATTTTTGGAGCCAAAGCTGATTATCTGCATGAAAAAATATTAGTGCTGGTAATCAGCCAAGAGAACTGTTCTCTGTTAGCTTGAACTTTTGTCCCCCACCATGTGCTTTTCCTTTGGAGGCGTCTCTAGTACAGGCTAACACTTTCAATACATTTTTCAAAGAAATAATCGAGGGAATTCTGGAACAAATACCTGCTAATTAATTGTGGATATTGAAAGGTGGGAAGGATACTCACTCTGCCCCCTGTATGGGGGTTAGTGAACAACTCTGACCATGCATCTCATTTACATTTTTCTACAGATTCGGAGGAGACTATTCAGGTTATCCTGGAAGGGCTGAAACCCACGAATAACACCTTATTTCCCCTACCAGCATGGGTGGAAAAACAACTGGCAGTGGATAGTACACCGTATATGACCCAGTTTGTGAATAAGTCATTTGTCTCCTGGTCAGTCCAGCCAGAGCTGAAAATATCCATGGTCACACCACTCCTGAAGAAGCCTAATCTGGGCCCAGAGCTCTTTCATAATTGCCAGTCAATAGCAGGACTTCCTTGGCCGGATTTAATACTTGAGAAGGTAGTCACAACACCGCTACAGGAGTACGCATAAAAGGAGCCGCTCCTAGGCCCCCTGCAATCTGGCATCCTCCCATTATTTGGTACAGAGATGGCTCTCCTGTCAGCTTGGGATGATCTCCTCAAGTGGTGGATGAGTGAGATCGAACCCTGTTGGTCATGCTGGATCTCTCAGCCACTTTCGATATGGTGGCTCACTGTATCTTGATTAATCAACTTAGCATGATCGGTAGAGTGTCAAAGCAGGCTATTGCTTGATTTGAATCTTTCTATCAGGAAGGCAACAACAGGTTAAATTGGGAGGCTGGGTGTATGCCCCTCTGGTATAGACTTGCGGTGTGCCCCAGGGATCATCCCTTTCTCCCCTGCTGTTCAATTTATATCTATGCCCATTGATGGACATATTGAGGAAACATAGGGTGAACTTGCGGTCCTATTCTAATGATATGCAGATATATGTCAACATAGGCACATAGAGTGAAGGATTGTCCGGAGGCTACTAACTGGATGTCAGCTAATTAACTTCAGTTCAATGCCTAGAAAACTGAGGTGCTCTTGTTTGGCCAAAACCTCCTATGGAAGCAGTTAACCCACTTCTAGGGAACAAATCACCCACTAGCCACCAAGATTAAGCTGCATATTGGCAGGGATTCTGAGCAGTGAGGCTCCGTTGAGTTCAAAGGTGCAGGCAATCTTCTATAATTTGAGGCTGCTGCTTCAAGTTCTACCCTATGTACCATTGGACAAGTAGGCGACAGTGGTCGGAATATTAGTAAATGCTCAATTAGGTTATTGTAACATCCTGCTTGCAGTAATTCCAGCTAAGCAATGCCACTGACTGTAGAGAGCACAGAATGCAGTACTGAAATTGATAGTGAGGGTTAAGAAGTCCGATCAAATATTTCAGGATTCCGTCGCTGCCTACATTGGTTATCAGTGAGGGACAGAATTGACTTTAAAGTTCTCTGTCTTATTTTTAAATACCTAAACAATCTGGCTCCAACCCATTTGGCAGAGAAAATAAACTACTATCGCCCAACTCACTTGCTCCGGTCCGAGGATAAATTGCTGTTGAGAGTTACATCGTCCTCCTGTGAGTCCAGAGGTGACCAGAGTTTTGCAGTCTATGGACGGAGCATTTGGAACAGACTAGCCCTAGAGATTCGAGCAGACAAATCATTGAGTTTCTTCCAAAAACCTTTAAAGACTAATTTATTTAAATAAACTCTGGTGTGTGCTGGAGTTGCACTGACCCCTCTTTGTATATAGGCTAAACTTGAATGGTTATGTGTTGTATTACCTGGTTGATGAGTCATCTGCACCCAAATATGATTATGTTCATCAGCCATGCGCAATATAAATACATCAAATGAAATCAAATCAAAAGATAGCTCAACTAGTTTAGCATTAGCATACAGCCCCGACATCTCCACTGTGCTGGTGAGACACATGTTTAATCCTGCAAAGAAGATCAAGCTTGTCATTCTTCTGAGAACATTTGGTAAGAATACTGCCTATAATAACAGAGTTTAGATGTAGTAGGAATGTGGCACAAAACACTATAACCATGCTATTATTAGTACTTCTTTAAATTGAATGCCTTTAAAATGTATATAATTTAAGACGCAGCTCTATGAGTCTTTTTTATGAGGTTTTGTTGTCATAACCATTGATATTGCTGACCCTGAAATGGGCAGTGCAGCCCAAACTGCTAATCACAACCTTATTGCACTAGACCACGTTAATTCCCAAAGATGTTTTAGAATCATTAATGATCAACATTGAGTTGTAGCTTGGCTCTTTATGTCCCTAGGTCCACAAGCCATTTTTGGGCATACCCATCTCACTTGAGAAGGTTGATGGCTGGATGTATTTGAACATTCATAACCACTGGCATTGCTCTGGGGAACCCAATGGATCATTTTGTTCAACCTGTGTGGCTATTACAGAAGGGATGTGACCACATGCAAATCAGGGTTTCTTCCATGCCAAAAGGAGCATTGTAGCCTGAACCTCTAAATCAAAACCTGTCTTCACAAGAGCACAAGCATCCGCAGACATGATTCAGGTCTATCACAAGGGTCATATGGTGAGTTCATGGAGAGGCAATCAGTGAAAGTGTGAACAGTAAGGGCGACTATGAGAGAAACACACATGTAACTTTTGATGGTGGGTGGCACCTATGGAAATCTGGAGAAAACATGCATTTTTACTGGGGGCAGGATTAGATAGTAAGGTATTCTGTTTTTAAGTGACTGTAAGCGGCACATGTACCATGAGAAAAATAAGCGTGTGGTTCACACTCGGGAGAAGCAGCAGGAGTAGATAGTTCCTCAGCACAGCTTGTGCAAAACTCACCCGTGTGTGATTTATTTGGATGAAATTACCACAGATTCAGGGAAGTAAGAGATACTCACAAATGTATCACTAATGTAGCCCCACTATACCTGAACAACACTGTTTCTCTAAAGAAGACTACTAGATCCCTCAGAACAGGTTCCAGTACCCATCTCTTTGACCCTAGATTCAAGTGCAACAGAGCAGGGTGGGTCAGCTTTCCAGTAGTTGCACCTAAAATTTGGAACTCCCTCCCCTTGCATATCAGAAATGAGCCTTCCGATCAGCGTTTCAAGAGCCTCAACTAAACCTGGGTCTTCAATAAGTCTTAACCACGAGTCTGCCCTGGTATCCGAGCTCCTCACTCCCCTCCCTCCCCCAGCTTCCTGCACTGCCTGTGTTGCACTGCTTGTACTGTATAATAGCCATGCCTTGCAGTGACCTGAGACATCTCAGCTCTCCTTGTAATCATTAACTGTAATTCTGTATTTATCCTGTAGCCAGTTAAGCCTGCCTCATGTAACTTAGGCTGTGATAACTCTGGGTTTGGGCCTGTAACAAATGCAATACATAAAATAAATACGAGTCACAACTCAGTGTCCATTTCATGAAGGGAGTTGATGAGCCATGTTATTGAATGCCATTGAGTACAACCTGTGAATAGGAGAGGGAGCAGAAGAGAATCATTGAGGGCAGTGCGTGCGAGATTCATGCCCATTTGATGTTTGCCAAAGTGGCAGAGACTCGGGGATGGAGGCAGAAGATATCAATCAGTGCCCAAAGTGTGCGGATGGGACACGTGCCATTGGATGACACTTGGAAGCAGGAGCAGTGAAGCCATGAGAGCAGCTTGTTTGAGGCTCACTCTCATGTGACTTTTGTGTGAGGGAGTAGCTGGGATTGAGGGTATTTGGGAAACACAAGTCAGTTTCAATTTCTTGAAGTGCTTGGGTGAGACACTTGCCATTGGGTGAATCTTGGAGGAGGAGCATTCGGATCATAGTATCACTAAGGTTTGTCTGTGTGAGAGTCATGCATGCATGATTTTGGTTGGAGAAAGTAGCAGATATTCGTAGACTTAAGTGCGAGATAATGATCTGTGATCATCTTGTGAGGTGAGTGGATAAGAGGCATACCATTGCGTGACATTTGTGGAGAGGGACAGGAAGGACAGAGAATCCCTGAGAACAGCTTGTGTGAGACTCATGCTCCTGTGATTTTTATGGGAGGGATAGTCAAAGATTCAGGGATGTGGGCGATACAAGTCACTGTCCGTCTCTTGAAATTAATGTACAGAGACATGTGCCAACAGATGGCATCAGATTCCACTTGAGGGATGAGCAACATGTCTCTCAGAGCAGCTCGTGCAAAACTCACATGCGCATGATTTTTGTAGGAGGAATTAAAAAAGATGCATGGAGTAATGTGTGAGACACAAGCCAGTGGCCCTCTTGTGAAGTGAGTGAAGGAGACACATGACACCATGTGACACATTGGAGGGGGAGCAGGTGGAGCCAAGATTCCCAGAGAGTAGCTTGTGTGAGACACCGGCTTATGGTTCTTTTGTGGGCTTGAGAAGCAGAGATTTCAGGAGGAAAGAAAATCCAGTCACTGACTGTTTCTTGAAGTGAGTGAATCGGACACATCATCAGATGATACTTTGGAGAGGAGCAGGAGGAGCATAGATTCCCTGTGGCAGCTTGTATGAGGCTCACATATACATTGTTTTTCTGGGAGAATATAGGAGAGATGGCCGGACGCAGGAGATAATAGTCATTGTTTGTTTCTTAAAGTGAATGGACAGAACATATGCCATATGGTGACACTTTGGAGGAGGAGCAGGAAGAGCAAGGAATCTCTTAAGTTAGCTTATGTGAACCGCAGGTTTACATGATATTTGAGGAGTGGACCAAAAGAGATCAAGGGAGTCATGAGATACCAGTAAGTTTCCATCGCTTAAAGTTTTGTTTGCTGCTGCAAAGTAATAATTCTGAGGATGAGGAGAATGATAGCAGTGATTCTGAGTCTGTGATAGTAATAGAAGCTCATCCCAACCCTCATACAGTCTCATTGAGAAACAGCCTCTCTCTCACAGATGAAAACACACATCTGATCCTTACATGGCACCTACAACACCACCCCTAACACTTCTGGCACCACAGTGCCCGTATGAGCCCAGCCTGTGCCAACAACAAAAGTCACAAGTGTGGCAGCATTTCACACAGAGAGGATAGGAGCTCAATCTGGGCACTTGCACAAACTAACAGAAAATAGTGGGCAGAGGGAAGGCAGGGGCCAATTTGGGTACCACATCTATGTTTTTGAATAGGTTGTGGCAACTAATACATACACTGGAAGAGGTCAAATCATCCAAAGTGCATCCCTTCCCACACTATCAGTAAAGCAGCCTATCGCCACCAGCCTGCACAATTCACCCTGGAAATACTGAAATTCCTTAACCACTTGGAACAACAAGTCCTCCCTCTGTATTCCAGTGATGCATAGAATAATCCCCTATTGCATCTACCCAGTGGTGTAAAAGCATTTTGGCATTGACAAACATATTACAAATTACATAACGGTGTCTGCTCAATGCCAACTTGCCTTTATGTTCGCAAAATGCTTCTTTCCCTATGCTTTTGAGAATAATTGTGGACTTCAGCAGCTTATCAGAAAGGCTTATCATGAAGATGGCTATTTAGAGGTACCTCAGTGGCTAATAAAATGATATTAACAGGATGGAAGTCAAGACTGTCTCCAGAAGTGATTGTTTGGATGGACGAAATGTTAAAATTGGCTGACATGGAAAGATTGATTTATCGTCGGAAGAAGTCAATTATCTTTTTTGAGAAGATATGGTGTAGATTCCTGTACATGTACAAGCTCTTTCCTTTATGGGGGGAGGCAGTGGGGTTATTAATCCATGTTGACTGTATATTGAATCTGTGGAGTGTTGCAAAAATGCAAAAATTGCAAACAAATTAAATAAAAAAAGGAAAGTTTATCACCACTATGAAGAACCTGGCTTCCATTATTCCATTGCAGATTCATGCAATAAGGATCTGGCTACTGTTGGGTGGGTCAGTGGGTTAGAAAATGTACTTTCACATGGACAAGTGGACCAGAGAATTGACTTCATGGCTATCGCTGCACACCGGGTGTATTTAATTCTCCAGAAAGCAGCATTGTGCATACAAGGGGTGCAGGGCAGTGGCCACAGTGGAATTGACATCTGGGAGAATGTGCCTTGGTGACGGTCCAGTAGCTAAGGGCTCGTAAATTTCATTGGAGCTTTGTTGCTGCAGACAACAGATCAAATGCCCTTGCTATTATACAAATTGGCAAGACATTTTGAGTCCCCTGCTCTATGCAAATCATCTTGGTCACATGCTTCATCAGTGATTGTAAGCCTGTGAAATAAATGGTCTCTGTGGCCCAGAAGATAAGTTTACATTTCAGCCTGCATTATCATGCCAAAATGCACTTCACCTATTCCAGGTGTGCCACAGGTTGCCACTGCACAATCCAAAGACCTCAGTTGTCACCCATTGAAATGCTGTTGAACAGCCTACTGAAGTAGTGCAGTGCCATCAAATGTTACTTCGATGCTCAAAGCAGAGATCTAGATTGTGCATATTTTACACAGTATCAGTGGCATCTGCCGTGTAATGTCTGCTCTGCAGTGCAAACATTTGAGAAGGCCACCAAGCAGGTCAGCCGTCACAATTCATCCCTCAGTGATTTTCTGCCTCTGATTTAGCAGTTTGAGCAGAACCTGTCAAACATGGCAAGGGAGTGGGTTTTGGCAGGTCAGGTGGATGCAGCCAGTAGGTGAATTTCCTGTGTTTAAGCATTAATGTTGATCTACATGCAAAGGGATATACAAGTAACAGTGCGTATCTGATGGTTTCCTGCATGGACTCAAGTTTCACATTAATATTTGCTTCATTTCATCCACATGTGTCAGTGTTGGGGAGGGGGGCAAGCAGACAATATCACATGGAGAAAACGGTGTGCAAAAATGCAAGGGTGCCTTTTTTGCATTGCTTGCAATATACATTTAAGAAAGTATACAGGCAGCTGAACAGCCCTCATTTTTTAAACTACAGCAGGAATATCAAGCTCATGATCAATTCCATCAACAGCCAAGTACATCACTGTCAACTGTTGAACTTTTTGTGGGCAACACTGGCACACCTTATGGGGAGGAGATAATAGGGGGCACCACCTCTGTGACTCAGGAATCATGAATATGGACAGCTCATCAACTTAAACAGGCAGTTGACCATTAGCGGCAGAGATGCTTGAAGTCAGTGGGCCTCATTACAACTCTAGCGGTAGCCGTGCATTTTTTCCGGCACCCGTGAATGGGCAAGAACCGGGTCATGCCGATCTTAGCGGACCCGGTAATTGCCCATTTGCGAGTGCCGGAATCAAGGGCCTCCTGACCCCCATTCTGCCCCAGAGGGCATAATGGGGGTCGGGAGCATGGTTGCACCGGCACCGTTAATAACGGTGCTGGTGCAATCATGAGTTCTGCTCGCGGGTGCCGGTCTGCACGCATGGTCAGACCAGGTTTGCAGTTCGGCACCTGCAAGCAGAACTCGTAATATGGCAGAGAGGTAACAACGGCGCTGGTAGCACTACCGGCGCCTTTGTTGCCTTTCCGCCACATTCATAATGAGGCCCAATCTATTGGGCAATTCACCTGTCAGAAGGGGTGTTGACCTATTACAGTATTTGCAGATCAAGTGATCAGTCTGACCAGCAGTGCATGTTTCAGTTGCTATTGAACTGTTAAGCTGATCACTGACAATTAACAGTCCGAGAGTTTTCCTTTCTTTGAGTGGCCACTCTAACCACAGGAGAAACCTTTCAGTGCCTCGTGTTGAACAACTAACATTTCTACAAAAGCACTGGCAAAGCTAACCATTTTGGATTGAGTGTAGGAGTGGAACAGGAATTTTCCAGGCAGTAGCATAATGGTGAAAAGTGTTGGCTTTGACAGTGCTTGTTTTAATATGAATTCAGTGCAAAGATCAGATGCAAAAAAACACAAATTGCTTATAACTCAAGTAGGTGAATGCACACTTGATTAAGGCATTTTTATTACACCATGACTGTTTCTTGGCTGTAATTATGCCATTTCTTTTAGGAGATAGCAAAGAATTAACATTGGCATTGCCTCAAAAGTAGAGACTAGCTCAAAGAGATCCAAGAGGGATGCAGTTTTGCGAGGGCATGTGGGTAGGTAGTGGGACTAGCCATACACTCAGAGTCCTAAACTGGCTCCCTATTGGTTGACGGTCAACCTTTAAAGCCATGTGCATCACTCACTGTTACCTCACAAACCCGGCGCCAAATTCCTCCAGGATAAACTCACACGCTGTCAACCCACCAGGAACCTCAGATCTGGAGCTGCTCCTCTCCTCATTATCCCCTATTGAAACTCCTCTTTCTCCATCCAAGCTCCCACCATCTGGAACTCTGTCCCTCTTCACATCTGCTCCATTGAAAATCACCTTTCATTCAAAAAGGCCCTCAAAACCTGGTTTTTCCCTACCAAAACCTGAATCCTCCTCCCTCTTCATTCGCATTGGCATTTCTTCATACAGAAGCACACACTCATCAAAACATCAGCAAATCTTGTTGGAGCAAATGCTGACTTTTTTCGCGACGGCCCGCCCTGCTAAACTCAAACCCCAAGTTAACCCATTGCACACAATCACACATCAGCCCCCGGATCTCCTTTCCACTCTGACTGGTGCAATTTAGTTACCGTTATACAACACATGACAATCTGATGTCAGCATGTACGCTACCACTTGAATGTTTCAGGACATACAGTCAGGTCATGAATATATGCATTTGGGTCACGTCCAAACTCACGCCTTGGGTCAATACAATACAAAAGCCAAAGAACTGCGAAAGCTCGATTAGATGGATTACTGGAGGTAGCAAAGGAGGTGCGCTTACTTGGATTTTGGGTTTAAGAAATGTAATGCACATAAATTGATGGATTTGGGAAAATGAAACATGGTACACTTTTATGGATGTATTGGGGGCTGGGAAATTGAGTAATAAGTTATAAGTGAGAACCGGACCTGTGCACTTAAAGCCCTTTAGGACAGACTGCTGGCTGCACCAAGATGATGTGTTGGGAGTGCCACTACTGTGCTCTAACACGGCAGTATGGCTTTCCACTGCTCCAGGGCCTTGTTGCTGGACCTGTCAAGTTGATCTCAGCACATCTACAATACCTGCAGGGACAAGCCATAGGGTGGGGCCTTGATAAGTGGGTGGCCTGGCACTGCAGCTGGAGGAAAGCACATGCAGGTTAACACATGTGGTTCACTTAGGGCATTACAACTACAAGGTTCAACTTGTCCAAGATATTTGTTAGTAACCCCCAATGCACTTACAACTGCTTAAGGTTAGCCATTGGAACGCACACTAGTTACAAGCCGGTATCCTTGATATCGCAATTATTTGACTCCCTTGGTTAGCTTCTAGAAAACATAGAAGACATTTAGTAGCTATGTCTATTTAATTGTTGTTCTATTGTCTAGGACATCTAGTCTATTGCGCTCAGAAAATCACATTAGCCTTGTTAAAACTGATATAATATTGTTTCGTCCTCATCGTATATGTTGGCCTATGCCCAGTCGCTTTGCGAGGAAATCCGTATTGCAAGGTCGTGACCTTAAGTGAATCAAGCCTCCATTTTAGGTTAAAGCCGCCATTTTAGTTTATCGTGCAAAGTCACCCTGTGGCCTAAAATGGCCGACCTGTGTTCTCTTGTTCTTACTTTAACCTCTTCAACCTCTGTAGGAGAGTTAATGTCCAACCTGCCTGCAGGCTACATGTTAGGGTCATGTAGACCTTGTCCTTTGTTGACCTCGGGATCAGGGGATTACTTGAATCGGCAATGTTAACCTACAAGTATACAAGAACAATAACGCTATTTGAACATGAGATGCAAAACATCTGTTTGACCTGTATTAAAACAAATGTGTAAAGAGTGTAAAGTTAAACCCAGAGAATAATAGTGTTTGTTAGTAAATGTATTAAGAAATAAACCGCATGCACGAGATATGTAAATTAGGAACGAACCTGGCGCGATCCCTAGCCCAGTACATGATTAACTTGTAGGAGGCTGGACATCGTTATGAAGAAACTGTATAAATACGCTGATGTCCAGCTAGCAATTCCTGTTCACTGCTCACATTGAACCTGCTGGTGGTCTCTGTGATGTATTGACGGCCAAATAGCTATTTGTGTACTTTGTTTTGTAAACTGTACAGTATTGCAATAAATATTCTGGGAATCTTTACAAGCCCGCGTTGGTGTATTTCTCTTTGCATGGTGTAAAAGCCTTAATATTGTATTTTCTGATTCCACAGCCTGGCTTTTCCATGGTAGCATGTCTGTCCCACCTAGAAGATGCTCTAGGACAACTAATCTATCGCCCACATACTTAGGGGTAGCCTGTCCATAGTGCCAGTAAATCTGGCACAGTGACAACAAAGATAAACTCCATCTGGGTTTACCATATGTATAAATGCACCACTTCGGTGGACATCCGCCACAGGTACTGCTTTCCACCGATGCATTCTAGAATGCAACTACGACTATGACAAATTTGGTCTAGCCGAACACATAACCTTCCCACTGAAACACAAGACTTGCCTCAACACCTCTGCCACTAGAATACAGCAACTACCTATGACAAATTTTGTCTAGCTGATCCCACATAGGGTCTCCTGCACTAAAGCTCTGTCGTGACCACCTTAGGCACCCGCCTACGTACCTGACCTCTCGGGCTGCTTACTGGAGCCTTGACCATCCTCCAAAGTCCTAATCTCAGCCAAATGCACACACACACACACACACATCTTAATTCTTCTCTTAGAAATATTCCCATACCTGGACTACGGTCCCACAGGGTATTCCTACCACAGAGCGCTTCGAGGCTTACAAATGGTAAAATACGCTATATAAATGACTACTACAATACAATTCAATACAAACTAACAGGGCCATGGGCAATCAATGGATGAGTAAATACATCCCTAACAACACCCACATGCCATGTGACCTTCCCCACATCCCATCTCTCAATCATCACTTCTCATGGCAATAACTTTTTTTTTGGCTTATAAGTGCCACCTAATAGCTAAAACTAAAAATGACCAGTCACTTCAGCACAAAAGTAAATAGAATGACATCAACAATAGCCAACACACCAGGTCAGATGATAATGATGATTTGTTGCTTGGAACGTTTCAGGCACCGAAAAGTGGAACAGAATTATTCTGAGGTTCATTTGGTTGAAATACTGATATCTGTAGTAGCTTTCTGACCCTGAGTTGTGCATTCCATTGCCTTTTTTCCCAGAACTCTTTTTCTGTCCTACTATTGTCACTATAACAAGCACCACTAGTCAACATTTCTCTGGCTCCCCCATAGAGCACTGACACCTCTTCAAGTTCTAGGGCTCTTCTACAGACTTCTCAACCCCTTATAGTTCATTGGCTTCATTTCATATCTAGGTGAAACAAACCCTTGACGTTGTTGGGTTCTGCAAAAACACAAGCATACCGCATGATTTAGGAAAAGAAGCTATGGAATGGATTTTACCACAAGAATGACAAATTGGTGCAGAACAATAATTTATTATGATTTTGCTTGAATTTATATCACAAAACTCCTATTTTAGATTCAAGAAGCAACACTATTTACATACATCTGGCATGGCAATGGGAGCCACAATTGCTGCTGTGCATGCCAACTGTTTTTTGTCCGGATTTGAGACCCAACATTTATTAGATCATCCAGTGTGTTATAAATACTTACAATTTCGGGGTTGTTACATTGACAGCATTTTTCTTCATAGCATGGTTCCTTGGCTTCCACAGTATGTGAATGCTATTGTCAAGCATATTCAATTCAGTGCTGAGATTAGTAAACCACATGTGCATTTCTTGATGTTAATGATGGGACGCTATCGACTACACTATTTACCAAAGAAACTGACAGGAATAACTTGCTCAACCAGCTGTTTTTATCCTCCTAACACATTAAAGGGCCACCCTTACAGACAGGTACTTCAGATTAAAAGGATTGTTAGTGACATCACACAATTGCGAGCAGAATTTAGCAATGAGGATGAGCTTCAATTAGACATTGACAAGGTGGACCTAGAACAAGAGATTCATTGATACATGGAAAAGCCAACAAGAAGGATGACTCATTAGTACATTTTTCCATGTACTCCCAGCAAAGCAATAACCTCAAAAACCATATTCTCAAACTTTGGCAATTATTCCAGAGTGATAAAAGAACCAGTCAATTGTTTACTATTCCTTTCGTTTTTTCTTATAGACGCAGCAAGAACCTGCAAGATTTACTGATTAGGACTAATAACCATACCATAGGTACACACATTTCTGTTCAGACAAGGAGTTTTCCTTGTCTCAATTGTGGAAATAGTAATGATATCATTAAGGGGCCAGTTGTGTTTCATGCCAGCACAGGAGAACAAATTATGTTGAAGCAATTTACAACTTGCGATTCAGAGTACTTTGTCCACTGTATCTGTTGCCTTTGAGGACTCTACTACGTGGGACAGATTTTCCAAAAAGCAAAAACCAGGGGAATTTAGCACAAATCTTGTGCAAGGACTAATAACGTAAACTCATCCATAGGTCGCCACTGCAAAGAAAATGGACTTTCCATAACTCAGATGAGATTTCGGATCCTGTAAGTTATAGACAACCACTACTTTAAATGTGACATTTGGAAGGGACGGGAACAGAAGGAAGCATTCTGGATACACAGATTGGACTCTCTTATAGCAAATAGTATAAATGAGGCTCTCAATCTACATTGTTTGCTTTGATTTAACAATGCCTGCATTGTTGGGCTTCGTGGAGCTTTGGTTTATGGCTAAACTTTGTCTATGCAACTCATGTATGTGATTTTGCCCATGCAATCATTCTGGCACCACATGGATGGGTGTTCACGAAGTCTTGTTAGAATTAAGTGTGCATGCACATTATATCATCCATATGAGTAACACTCATTAGAATTGTATAATTGTTAGCTTCTCTTCCTGTTTATTTTTATGTTCTTCTATTCACTTCTGCTATTGCTTTATGTTCTGGAGATTCTTTACTCACGCATTGATTGAGAATGCTTTCAGGGTAGGTCCTTAGTTATTATATTTATTTTTTACTTCATTGAGCATTTGTAAAGTGCTTTATACAACAGAATTGTGTTTCAAAGTGCTACAAGTATAAATGGGAAGGAAACAGGGGAAATAATACAAATGGCAAAAACAGTAATATGCAATCATGGTCCTACTGGCTTGTGACATTAATAATAATAATAATAATAATAATAATAATAATAATAATAATAATAATAATAATAATAATAATAATAATAATAATAATTTAGCATTTATATAGCGCTACAAACCCTCAGGCATCTGAGCGCTGCTTATTATTACCCACGGTAATTAGGCCATGCAAATGAATTGAAGAGAAGTGATGAAGAGGAGATGGGCGGTGGAGCAGAGCAGTGGACAAGTGCTGGAAGAGGGCCTGGGAGGGAAGTGCTAAGGGGAGCAAGGAGGAGAGCCTCAGGATAACTACTACTAAAGGTGACTCAAAGGTGGCATGTGGAGCCACGAATCAGGGGCCAGTAGGGCACTACAGTGGGGTGCGCAGGGTGCTTGTATTCACTGGGAGGAAGGCCTGGTATCCAGTAAGATTCATGAGGAACAAGCCACCGGTCACTGCTGCACTGAGGTGATTGGCAGGGGAGGCAAAAAGGTAGTGAAGAGCAGAGCTTTTAGCAGTTCCTGGAACTTCAGGAGGTCCGGCTCAAGTCTGAGAGGGGCAGGGAAGCTGTTCCAAAGGGAGGCAACAGCCAATGAGGGAGACCTGCCCCCCACTCTCTGCTTTAAGAAGTGTTTGACAGTCAGGGAATTGAAATAAGAGGAGCGCGGGGCTCTAGCAGGGGAGTATTTAGCGAGGGAAAGTTGGAGATAGTGTGGTCCTAGGCCCCAGAAGGCCTTGTGGATAATGTAGAGGTTCTTGAATTTGATCCTTGCAGCCACCGGGAGCCAGTGGAGAGATTTTAGGGCTGGAGAGATACGGTCCCTGGCCTTGAGGCAAAGGATACATCTTGCAGCCCTATTCTCGATTAGCTGGTGGGGGCGAAGGGAGGAAAGATGGAGGTTGAGAAAGAGGCTGTTACAGTAGTCCAGCCTGGAGAGGACCATAGCTCTGGAGACATTGAGCTTCTGGGGGGAGGTGAGGAAAGGAAGAATGCCTCTGAAGAGGTGGAGCTGGAAGTGAGACTTCTTAGTAAGGTCCATTATGTGAGGGGTGAAAGAAAGAGCAGAGTAGAAGTTGAACCCAAGGTTTTTGGCCTCAGAGGATGGAGGGGGTCCAAAGAGAGTGGCCAGATGGTAGGAGGAAAGGAGGCCACAGGTGTTTCGATGAGGAGGATCTCCGTCTTACTGGCATTGAAAAAGAGTTTATTGTCATATTGTATTGGTATATTCAATGAACCGCTGTGTGGGTTTCTTTCGATTGTTGTCATTATTTCCAGTATCCTTAATACTTTCCCTATGTCATCACACATTGTAAAATAATTTCATTTCACCGAGTAACACATTTTCCAGCATTTGTAACTAGATTTATGTACTGTATGTCATTTTTTTGATGTCATCACTCTTTGTCGTGATGATGTTATAACGTTATCTTGACACATTTTTCAAGGGTTGTGGCTACATTTAGGGGGTAATTCATAGAATTCGGCGCACAAGTGGCGCATACGGCTGGCGCACAGAGTGCGCATGCAGCTGTCTGCGCCACCCGCGTGCGCCAAAACCCATTTAGGTGCACAGCGTATTCATGGATTGATACATCCATACGCAGACGTGACGCAGTGACCCTGCAGCAGCGCCAGTTAAGCCCCCAACCCGGCCCCGTGCGCCAAAAATATCGCACAAATCCAATACATGGCGCAAAGGCCAGTGGACCAGCATACAGCCCCCCAGCCACGAAAACATGTATAAAACTCCCTGCGCACCCCTCGGAATACACGTATCCCGCTCAAGCCAGCGAAAATGCGTATAAAACTCCCTGCGCACCCCTTGGATTACAGGTACCCCGCTCGCGCCTGCAAAATCGCGTGTAAAACTCCATGCGCACCCCTCAGAATACACGTACCCCTCTCGCGCCAGGCTAATCGCATGTAAAACTTCACACGCACCCCTCGGAATACACGTACCTCGCTCGTGCCAGGACAATCGCATGTAAAACTTCACACGCACCCCTCGGAATACATGTAGCCCACTCGCGCCAGGCCAATTGCGTGTAAAACTTCACACGCACCCCTCGGAATGCACGTACCCCGCTCGTGCCAGCGAAAACACTTTAAATAAGTCCTCCCTGTGGAGTGGGCTGCCTGCGGAGCATGCCCAGGGGTGATGGGCTGCCTGCAGGACATGCCCAGGGGTGATGGGCTGCCTGCAGGGCATGGGGAGGGTTGATGGGCTGCCTGTGCGTATTCCGAGGGGTCCATGTGAAGTTTTACACGCGATTTGGCAGTGTGTGCCCTCCCGGGTGTGCCCCCCTCCCCATGCCCCGCAGGTAGCCAACACCACAGGGGACCACCCCACACCCCAGGGTGTGCCCTGCAGGCAGCCCATCACCCCTGGGCAAGCCCCGCAGGCAGCCCATCACACCTGGGCATGCCCCGCAGGCAGGCCAAATGGCACCATGCACTTGGGAGCCCCAACTCATGTCCCCACCCCACCCCCAGTGACGGGCACCTGCCAGCAGGCCCCGACTTATGTCCCCACCCCACCCCTAGTGACAGGCACCTGCCAGCAGGCCCCGACTTATGTCCCCACCCCAACCCCAGTGACGGGCACCTATCAGCAGGCCCCGACTCATGTCCCCACCCCACCCCCAGTGACGGGCACCTGCCAGCAGGCCCCGACTTATGTCTCACACCCAACACGTCATCACAATCCAGATCCATGGCCCTTATGGCCACTCAAATCCCACCCCACGCCACCCCAGTCCAAAAACCCAACCAAGCATTCCTTCCACTCCACATTGAAATCCCCATGTCATGATATATCCCAAATAACCTTTATGCACATGAGTACAAGTCTGTCAGACCCACACAATGGCGACACATAACTGAGAAAACCCACATTGTGACAATGACAAAACCAATGAGAGAAGACCACACAAATGAAGTAAAAAATAAAAATGTATTATATACAAAAATGAATGAATGAAACGAAAGCACACAAGAAAAAAATGATAAATAAAATGATGTCCGAAATGAAGGTAAAAATATTAATGGTGAAAACAATCAAATGCAAAGAAAAATGCCTCCAAAGTGTCCGTCCGTAACACCAAATCCAAAGTCAAAATAAAAACAAAACCATTCCTCCATGGTAAAAATAAACATGTTAAATCAGGTCCATAATTATATACAATTTAAAAATCAAGGGTCCATGTGCCCAACAATCCCAAGGAAACCTAAGAAAAAACCTACCCAATAAATAACTATTTACAAAAAGGCAGGGTATAGTTCATGCGCCCAGAGGAAAAAATCAATAAAGGAAACCTACAACTACATAACTTTTTACAAAGGCGGTGGGCTAGTCCCACGGTTCACTGTTTGATGTTCTGGGCCAGGGCATCATTGAACTCCACGTCGATGTCCCGGAGGCGGGCTTGTTCCCTGGACCCGAGGTCTCGCAGGGATGCAGCCATGCAATCCCTCAAATCCCTGCGAGTTTGCTCGAGGCCCTCCGTCCGCCTCAAAGCCCGGTGCATGGAGTTCTCTGCCCTGAACATCTTGAGCCGTGCCCTCTCTGCCCGCCGCCTCTCCACATCTATTTGCCAGCCCAACCGCTGCCACACGGAAGACCGTCCCAGACTGGGGTCCTCCTGCCCCTCGGCCAATGCCTGCCCCCGGGCTGTTGATGGCCCCGAGCTATGATGCCTCCACGCTGAGCCTTCTGCTGCCTCCGACTCAACTACCTCTGCCACCTCGATGGCATCCGGGCATGTATGGAATCCCCCGGCGCCGTCGTGCACATGCCCTGCCAGATGATGCTGGCACATCCTCCATCCGTTGGGGTCCAGTTTTTGGGGTGGCCACCCCTGCCAGACCCCCGACTCCCGACTGCGGCAGGGATGGGATCTCCACCTGGCTGGCTGCGTTGGTTGGGGCAGGTCCAGAGGGGGCCCTGGTGGCATCTGGGCCGGAAGACGGCACAGAGAACAACTGGCTTATAGTGTACACAGAGGAGGAGAGGGCCGCAAGACTGGCCAACACTTGAATGAAACCCCCGACCATGGACCCTCCCAACTGTGCCACTTTGGCACACAGCTCTTCCTGATGATGTGCGTGGTCCCCCAGGAAGCACGCACGTCATCACGAATGTCACGTGTGCGCAACGCGACACCAATCAGGACGGACTCCATCCGGTCACGGGTCCCCTCGTCTGCAGGTAGAGGAGTGCCAGATGACGTGGACCTCCCCCCTACCTGCGGACGGGCCTCAGACAGGGCATCCCTGCTGGTGCATGTTGATGCAGTCACCGTGTCAGGGACAGAGACATGCACAGGCACCCCCGCGGCGACCTATGCTGCCTCCTGCCCAAGCCCCTGGACTGCACCACTTGCACCTGTGGTACCACCCCCACCAGGCCCCATGTGCAGCTCTGTAGCGGCTTCCTCTTCCTTTATACACACCACCAACCTGGATGGCTCTGCACCGTCTTCTGCCGTTGCAAGCCCCTGTGTGGGCTCATCCGCCCCTTCCGCTGCAGCCGTAGTGGCAGACGCGGCACCAGTCCCCTCGCTCCTGGATGATGGAATTTCCTGGGAGGTTGACTGGGCCTTGCGTCGCCAGCCGGTGGAGACTTCCCTGCCGCTTTCCTCCACAGCGCCGTCTCCGCCCTCTTCTTCACTCGCCGCTGTGTAAAGGGAGACATTGAACACAAGCATCACGGAACTGTACAATAGTCCCCTAGACAGAAAGCAATAGCACTTGAGTGGCACTGTCAAACGTCACTTCCATCATGTCTCCCAACAACACATGAGTCAGTGCAGGCAACACACATGCAGGAACCGGCATGGCACATGCAACAAACATTTGCATCCATGTCCACTGCACCGTAGAAACATCCAATGGTGGGCTGAAACTCACATGCATCATGGGACATGCTGATCACATGCACACGCATCACCGGAGGGTCATGCATCTGGCCCCGTATACCCACAGACACAGCGGATACAAGGATGTGTAGGCTGTATCAGTGAATCAACACATCGTCACGGACATGTGTCATGCATCCATGGCGCACATACTACTCAGACACACAGACATGTACTTCATGCACGTCCATGACAGCAGCCCACATCTCTCACACCCCGAACATGTCAAAGTACAGACACAGGCATGCATACATGGGTGCATTCCGCATGCTGCTCCGCATGATGCATTGTAACACATACACCATCCATGTGGGTCATGCCTGACTGGACTCACATGCAGCACCATCATGTCCCTGCACACAGACATCCATACATGACCCATGTCACACATGCAGCCAAGTAGCTAACTACCAGCACACTGCAACATGCCATGTTTTGAACGTGAATGCATGGCCACTTACCACTCGACTCCAGACGGGCCTGCATCCTGAGGATCTGGTGGTGAAGCACTGGGCAAATGCGCTCCAGGACCCTCATCTGCTGGGTGGTAAGCAGGGCCCGGCGCCCCACTGCATCTGCTGCTTCCAAGAGGCCCCGGGCCTTCTTGAGGGTCCGGGACCTGTAGTCCTCCCAGCGCTTCTGGATGTGTTTGATGTCACGGGGTGCCACCCCCTCTGCGTTGATGGCACCCACTATGTCCTTCCAGATCCTCTTCCGTCCTTCCTTGTCAGCGCGTGATGGTGTGAAGAGGGCATCCTAATGCCCGAGAACTTGCTCCACCAGGATACCAACTTCCTTTTCACTGAAGCTGTTAGCCCTCTGCCTCTCTGCTGGGTGGTTGCCACTGGTGCCGGAAGGTGTTGTGTCGCACATGGCAGCCCCCGAGGCAGATGTGGGTGGGCAACTGGGTCCTGGGGATGGGCTGTGGAGTGATGGAACACCAGTCGGGAGTCTTCTGTTCCAATAGGGGTGGTCACAGCAACTTTACCCCTGCAAATGGCAGATGTGCAAGCACCAAATGGCAGGGCATGGTGGCAGCAGGCAGGCAGGCAGCAGCAGATGGCTCATGGGAGGCTGCTCTGGGCTCTGGGGGACAGTAATTCGGCTTTCTTGGCAGGAGCGTGGTCTTCTGTGTGTTGTCGCGTGGCCAGCTTGATACGGAGTGATTTGGCACGTGAAATACAGCACGTTTGCGTGAATTCCGAGGAAAGGCCCTTGGCGCGTAAGCGCGTAGTTGACGTAACGTGCGCACAGGCGTTTCCCTGGCACGGGTTGAAGGTCCCATGTGGGTTTCCATCGCTCTGTACGTGCTTTTCGTGGAAAGCGGTGCGTGTGTTTTCCAGGTGTTCAGGTTCATACGCTATTACTTCACAGCGGCATCAGTGCGTACTTCTTCTTTTGGTGTGGGTGTTGGCTATGCGTTCTTCTTCTACATGCAAGGCAGACGGTGAGCTATTTTTCATGATGTGGGTGTCCCTGTTAGTCGCGTACCCCTTTTTTCCGGGCATACCAGCCTGCGTGTTGATCACGTAAGTATTTTTTGAGTTCTTGGCTCCCACAGCGTACTGCGTGTGTTTTTTAACACGCACGTCGGCTACATGGGTCGCTTATCTCTTTTTCTTGCTTTTTTGGGATGCCTGAGCGTTGCGTGACACCTCATTTCTCCTAGGGGGCCACAGAATGAGAGATTCATCGTAGCTGTATATACGTGTTTGTTGTTTGCGTGCACTTTTGTAATGCACAGGGACCCTACTGCCTGCCTTTGTGTGGCAGACGTGTTTAGGCCTGTGCATGTCTTTGGGTGTGCGTGGGTTTCCCCTATTCGATTCCCTTAATACGTGTGCTTCGGGTGCATGTGGCTGTTCTGTGTACTTCCTAGCAGTACTTCCCCAGTTATGCCCTTATTTTCACACGTTGTTCCCCATTCCGCACGTTCCGCCCCGTGTTCCGCCCCCTTTTTGGTGTGTGCGCTAACGTTGTGCGCTTTTGCTGGGCGCGTCACGCATGGCATTCTGGATGTTGCAATGATGTGTGCACCTGTGTGCGCGACGCACAGATTTGGCGCACATCCCGGGGAAAACACGCTCAGGGCCTTCCATTATTTGCACGCGTGCGCTTGCTTTTTCACGCTTGCGCCAGCTTGTGCCACGATTTCCGCCGCACATTTGTTCCATGAATCAACCCCATAATCACGCCTGCAGAATTAGGTTCACTTTACATCGTTGATCACGTTAGGAAATCAGCCGTACCGTTGTGAGCAAGTTGCAGTGGTAAGTGCTTTCAGAGCTCTGCTAGAAGGTTCATTGTGAGGCGTGCATGAGCACTTGTGTGTGTTAAGTTTTCTTATTTTAAACCTTTCCTATTTAGGTTTACATGTGCTCCTGACAAGCACCACGCACGCTACTTGCACACTAATTTTAGCAGCCTTAACAGAGTCTTTGTGAGTGTTCTGAAAGGCATTGTCAGGTATGTTTTTGAGGTCCTTTTATTGATTTTTTCACATGTTGCTGCTGCTGTATTTTGGACGCTTTACACGGGTCCTGCCTTGAAATATTCTTTATTCATTTTTTTTAGATCAGATGGAGTTTCCAGTGTTGGTTGGTGTTTTCTTTTTCTTTTAAGTCACAATTCAGGTACCGCGTCCTTATCCGTTTGACCTCCTATAGTATGTCATTTCTATTACGTACCACATTGTACTGATTTCTGTCTGCCTGTACACCTATTAAATAAAAAACTCCACCATTCATTGTCAACCTTACTTTCTGAGGTACTACAAAGTTATATTTCCTTGAAATTAAGAGAATACTTTGTTGAATGGTATAGCATTTCATGCTAATTGCAATTGTGCAGCCTACACCGTGGGCTGATGCACCGGTCCTTTTTCCTAATTCCTCTCTCAAAAACACAGCCATCCATTAAGGGTTATATGCTCTTTCACAGAGTGCAGCTACCCCTTAAAGTTGTTGGGCTCCTCCAGAGAGTACTGCCATCCCTTTAAGTTCATAAGCTGCCACCCCTAAAGTTTTCACGGTCCCCTACATGGTGCTGGCAGCGCTTTAAGTTCACAAACCTTCCCACGGAGGGCTGTCACCCCTTAGATTTCACAAGCTCTCACACACTCTCAAGTATAATGACTCTCCCTGAAAGGACAGTCCATTCCCCATGTCTGCCTCATTCCTTCTTCCTGCAAAGCAACCCACAAAAGGGAACAATGATGAGGCTCCATATGCCTACATCTGGTAGATGCAACTAACGTCAAGTCCAGCTTCCCCCAGCTGAGAGGCAACAGGCAATTCAAGCAATGGGTGTCTGCATGCCCCATAACTCAGTCCCACCGTTCTGACCGCATATCGGGACCTAAATACATGTTGGGCAACACTAGCAACCGGGATCAGAATTGGGTGGGCATAATTGTCAGTGCATTTGGCACTGATTGAATAGGATTGGGGATACAAGGGTTTACGGTGCTTAGCATGTCATGTCCAATGATGTTGTGCTGCACTGTGTTCTTGGGAAGTACAAGCATCTGCATCTTCACTACCGCTGTAGGAGTTGGTGTTGGATGATTGGTCACTTTTGGGCTTAGTGGAGGGGGGGACACATTTGACTGATACATGTCTTCAAGCCATAGGTGATTGTGCTTGTGGATTAGCATTTCCCCAGGCGTGGCTCTGTTCCCTCTGCTCCGGGCTCACCTTTTTCTCAAAGCCCTCCACACTACAGAAGAGTTTGTCACCCTTCACAGTCTTGCCAGATGGCAGCTCAGAATACTACCTCACCCAAGACCATGATGCTTGAGTGGGGCTCAGTTAGAGGATAGACTTCCGATCCCTGGGAGTTGGATTCCTTTACGTACTTTCCCCCATCTGCAACGGCATGTGTACAGTGACAGTCGTCAACCACCACCCCTTCATTTAACCCAACTCTGTCCCCGTTTGGATAGATACAATGCCTGCTGAAGGACCACAACAGAAACTCCACTGAGGCACATCCCTAACATGAGTCTCCTCCTGATGGACTTCCCCATACCCAGCAACCTCAACCTGATGGGTGGAGAGTACTTTCTCCTCAGCAGTGAGCCAACTAAGTCAGGGTCTTTACCACAGTTTTACTCTGCAAGTATTCTTGCAGCAAACTCCCCTTACTCCCACATTAGAAACCTGACTGTTTCCTCCTGCATAACCTGCATGCACTCCTTCTCCACCACAGGACCTACCTTCTTGAAGTCCATCAGCAGGTGCCCTACCTCTCCTGCCACCATTGGAGCCACCACCAGACCACTGTCTCCATTGCCTCAATGATCTGGGTCTCCTACGAAAACCCTGCCACTTCTTCCGCTCCACCACTTTTACACTAATGGCTCAATCTCCCCCCACCCAATCTGGAGACCAGCAATATATAATGCATCATGTGAAATGGACCAGTAAACAGCAAGAAGTTCCCCCTCTCACGAATCAAGGTGGAATTCCCAATCTCTAAGATGAAACAAAGCTCCTCTTTCTCTTCTCAACCTTTTCTCCCCCTCTTGGTGTCACAAGCGGTGTATTTTCCTTCTCAAGGAAGAGCATGAGGCGAACAAAAAACACATAGGAAGTAAGAACTTCAACCAAGGAACAAGCTAGGAATCTAAAGAACAAGTAAAGACTCAAGGCACATTAGCAGCAATGACAAACCAACAGAACAACAAACAGGAAGGCGAGGTGATGATAATAGCACACATGCAGCCGAAAACTGGAAAAGGTTTAAAACATTTGTTTTATTTGTGTTGTTATGGTTATGGTAACATGGACAGAAAAGGGTTTTGGGTTTTTAAAGTTTTTACAGGAATAGCAAAAGGAAAATAATGTTGTTTCCTTTTTTATATATGGGGACACTGACAAAACACTGAACAACCACCAAACAGACTCAGGGCACAAACATGGATAATAACACTCAAAATAGATTTATTTTGGTAATAAATACCATACACATTGCCAATATGAACACACCCAACAATTCCAAACTACGCAAAAATAAAGCAATAACTCCTGTCCCTACTAATACGTACAATTCTCAAAATGCATGTACCACTTTCCAAGTGTGATCCTGCACTGTGTATCACCTTTCTTTACAGCCCAGCAAAACGCACAAAGGAACAGGAAATTAGCCGGGTGTTTGGGGAGCCTCAAACCTCTTTTAAGAGGCCTCAGATTGGCTGAACGAACTATATGAATCATCTCTAGGTGGTTGATTAGTTGAATTAACCCAACGAGTAAGCCTGAGATTCGACCCGATTGGAGAACAAATCATTGGAAACCCACAGTGGATTTGACCTGGGATTTGACCATAATGAAAATAAATAAATAAATACAGGTGCGCTTGGGCCACTTCTTTAGGCTTAGTCGTAAATTGTCGTCCCCTGTTTCTTTGCCTCCTTACCCAGTCCTCTGAAGTACAGACCCAGCATTTCATACTGCATTTCCATGCACTTAATAGGTACAATATCATTAGATCCTTGGTGAAAACTGATAAGGGTATAATCATGCAACCATTCAATCAACCAATAAAACAAACAATATTTTTATAATTGTTAATTTATAACGTGCTTAATACCAGGGGTGGTTTCTAAGCCAGGGATTGAGATTCAAACCTGTGTTACGCTGCGTTGTCTTGCTTCGATGACAAACATGTTGCCTCTGTGCTATCCTTCCTTCTGCTTTACTGATTTCAGTAAATCAGTGAAAGGATCTCAATTGTACAAACATATTTTTCATAAACATTCGGGATGGGCTTTATGTTGGGCAATGGCCAACAGTTCTGGACATGCATGCCGAGTTATTGCACGTAAGCCCACACCCATTTTCAGTTCTTAATTTTGACACTTGTGATATCTCTTTTTTGAAACTCCTTGCTTGGTCAAAATGAGCAAATACATGAGGTTTGTGCACTCATTTTACAAGTATGCAATCGCAACCATTTTCACAATCCCTATCATTCAGTCACAAACACACATGCCCCCACACACCAAATATTCACACACTAAATATTCATACACACACACACACACACACACCTCCTACCCTCCCCCGCCCCCCGTTCTGGCTCACAGCTTTCTCTGCATGCCAAGGAACTTTGCCGCCTCACTCAACCAATATAAGCTGCAGCTTTCATGCAGGAGCATAAGGCCTACCCTCTCTAAAAATAGTAAGATGATGTGAGCAAAATCCATGCCTTTTATTTGTATTGAACACATTTTGACCCGATTCATGGAATTATTTCACGCAGAAAAAAAGAGTACTTGCACTCCAGACTGCACGCAAATCTGCGTTTGTCGATTCATGGAATCAAATGCTCTGTACTTTTCCAGGTCTTGCGTGGAGTTCACGCAGGCTCGGCACATCTCGCAAGACACCACGCAGAGCATGGGCAAGTCCCGCGCAGAGGGCATAGTAGGGGGCAGAACATGAAAAATGGGCAAGAACTTGTGAAAAAGTGGGTGTTGCGAGGGATGGCCTGTAGGAGTCCATCGCACGCCAACAATTGCACGGCACGAGACATATTCATGGATTCAAGCATGCAACCTTTCGGCAGGGAATTGCCCACATAAATCCTTCACACTATCCGCCACCCAAAATGAGGCGTACATGCACTTTTGCATGAAATCACTATGCAAATGTAAGATCGCATGTCGGATTATGAGGTGCGTGCACGTAGTCAGGGTTCCGATCAGACTTAGGTGTGCGCATACTTAGTTTAGCAGGATGCAGGAACAGTTTACTGAGATTCGCATGCAGCTTTATGATTTTTCTGCATGCGGGTAGACCCTATGAACTGTTTGAAGGGTTTGTTGATAATCGCGCCTCAGACAGTAAGCAAAGGTAGCTGTTCTGGCTGTTTTTACTTTGCGTGGGGGCGTGTCGGCCCTGCCGGGGACGACATGCGAATACGTTTACTTTGCATAGTGAAGTCCATGAACATGCGGGGTGCAGATTTTTTATGGTGTGCACAGGCTCGCGCAGTGTCCTACTCAGCACACAGCTTTTCTAGGATTTCAGCGCACCATTTCATGAAAAGGGCCCTTAATATTCACATTGTAGGACCATGATAATAGATCCACATTGTGAAAAGCACATGTGTATTATAATGAAATTTACCAGGCATATGTTTACTAGTTTGGAAATGAAAGCAACTGTATGCCCTCTTCACTGGCATTGGAGTTAATGGCCAAGCACAGTAGGTTTAGCTCAGTGAGAGTTTATTGTGAAAATAAGCGAGAGAACTTTCACCAATGCAAACCCTGAGTTCAGATCAGAGATCCTACTCTTTTGTAGATAATAAAAGAACATAACTTCATTTAACCATTGCTCACTCTTCACAGTCTTCTCAAGAACCTTTGTCTGTGGCAATTCATACATCGTCCTCCAGTAAGTATGATGTGAGTTTGCAGCGAGGCATACACACTTCTAGTTAAAAGTGTATTGCACCATCTTCTAACATCCATCACTATGTTTTGTAACCACTAAAGTGCTTTTGAAAAACTTCTGGCATGCTGCACCTCATTTATAGTGGGTTTGCCAAGGGTGTGGTTCTCTATCTCTATGGCAACAGAGAGGGTTTGCCGAGTACTTGTGTCACCACATTCTAGGCTGTGAAGTGGTTAAAGTTTAAAGGAGTATGTCCTATAACATGTTACCTCCCATTTTTCGTTTTCATTTCTATCAATGAGGTAAGTAGTAACACTGAGCTAATGACCTCAGTGTCCTGTTGTGTATGGGCTTGTGACAGGCTCCGAATCAGTAGAGGGAAATGAATACGCAGAGCCGCGTAAGAGTTGAACTATCTCTTTATTACTTCAAGTGTCAACTGCCTGACACTGAGCATGAACCTCTGCGCATGTGCTACCTTTCTGGCCTCTGATAGGCCACCAGCTTTTGTGATGTCAGGAGCCTGGCTCCTTTAACCGTGTCCTTGCTGGAAAAAACATCTTCCCTTACCAACAACAGATTAACAATAATGTTCACTCACATTTCTTCAGTCATATCTCCTCAATCAGATTTATCGGACGTGTGAAGCACCGTCCTAGTCTCGCTGATGGTCTGAAAAAGTCAATGGTAAAATGCGTTCAGGGTCGTTCTGGCAGCTCGGACATTCAAAGTGGTTCTGTAGCCTTTGCTCTTCGAAGTGCTTGGCAAATATGACACGTGCTGACAACACATTCCACCATTTTATTGAGACTCAAGAACAGATTTATGAAAAGTCTCGGGAATGACTATACAGTGTCCTAGCATTACCAGCTTGTCTGCTGATATCGAGAGCACTTTGTGTACCCACTTGAATGCAGTTTGTTCCGTTGCATTTGCACTTTTCACTTCTCTCACATTGCGGACCTTATGATGTACTTTAATTTCTCTAGCAGACCCTCTCATGAAGTGTGTTCCCTTAGTGTTTCGGTGGTGACTACTTTTGGAGTTCCTTGTTGTGTGATAAAATTGACATACTCTTCTGCCATCACTGTTTCGGATGTGATGTTGGGCAGCGGGTGACGTGACATGAAGTCTGCCAGGTTGTAATCCTTGCCTTGTTTGTGTATTATGGTAAAGTCAAAGTCCTGTAGGTGTAGGCCCCATCTGTCTATGCTGGGAGGCATTTTGCAGTGTGGATTTCCACAGATGGTCACCAATGCCTGATGGTCAGTGACAACAGCGAATGCCTTTCCCAGGAGAAACATTTAAAAATGCTTCCAGGCCCATATGACTGCTAGCCCCTCATTTTCTGGCTGAGAGTATTTCATTTCCACGTCCACAAGTTTTTCGCTGGCATACACGACCACTTGCCTTGGTGGTTCTCGTCCTGGTCAGTGGTGTGGCAGAATGGCTCCCAGTCCTACCGGACTAGCATCCACTGTTAATTCTGTGCATAGGTCTGGATTGAAATATACAATGTGTCCCGCAGACGCTAGGTCTTGTTTGATCTGTGTAAATGCTCTCTGACACTCTGATATCCACTGAAAAACCAGCCCTGTTTGGTGAGCTCTGTGAGTGGGGCACGAAAGGTGGCATAGTCGCGTACGTATCTACTGCGGTAGCTTTCCATTCCTAGGAATGATATGACATCACTAACATCTTCCATAGGCAAAATCCTTGTAATGGTAGCAATCTTGCTTCGATCTGGACTCACTCTCTTTGCGAGAATATATACCAAAAGAATTTGAGATGTGCCTTGTGAAATTCACACTTCTCATGATTAAGCCTTAGTGCTGCTTCCATCAGTGTGATGCACACTTTATGTAGTGCCTCATCACGCTCTTCTGAGGTGGCTCCGAATACCAGGATATCATCACTGTAGTAGAAACAGTTTTTGATGTGACAAATGACCTTTCTAATGCTTTCCTGAAACAACTCTGGCCATGACGAAATTCCAAAGCTGAGCCTTTTGTACCTAAAAAGCCCAACATGCGTGGCAAAGGAGTGATATATCTCGATTGCTCATCTTTCTTTATCTGATGGTATCCATTGGTGAGATGGAGTTTCAAGAAGATCCGGGCTCCATTCAGTAGATTAATCCTGTTGCCCAGGTGCATTTCACAGTGTCTCTCGTGTCCAATTGCTCTGTTAACCTGTCTCATGTCGACACATTTGCATATTGCACCAGGTGTTTTTTTTTCAAACTGCCGCTATCTGGGACATCCATGGGGTAGGGCTGCTGGCACGTCCAATAATGTCTTGTTCGAGCAGGCTTCGTATTACATTCTCCAACTGTGCTTGGAGGTGAAAGGGTATCCTCCTGAGGTGATGAGCGACAGGAGTGACAGATTTGTTAATGTGTAGCGTTATGGGATCTACTTTGAGGCACATCAGGCCAGAAAACAGTGCTGGGCAAGTCTGTATTATGGAGTCATCCTGCCACATGTTGTAGGTTACTACTACAATATCCATTTTAACGGTGGTACGACGGCCTAATAAATTGCGCCTGGGGACTTCATCCTATAGTACATGTAGCTCTGTGATTTCATGTCTGCTTTTGTACCAAAGAGTCGTGGAAAATTTTCTGTGACATCGCACAGGGCATTTTGCTCCCCATTGTCATATTCTCAGTTCAGATGGAACCAGGAATGAAGGGTTCAACATTTCCGATACTCTTGGAGGCATATGGTCTTAAGAGTGGTCCTTGTGTTAATCACAAAGCCTGCCAGGTGGTCTCCTATCCTCATGTTAACATCACTCTCAGCGGACGAAGTCACAGCATTTATCATGTATGCATAGTCATGGGTTTCCTTCTCATCCACTAGTGAGGGTGCAGGAGATCTTCCTGTGATCTGACATACGTGTCTCATGACATCTCATCAGGTGTTTGTATCTCTTCTCAGCACCATGCACCGTGCAGTTTGTTCTTGCCTCATCATTGGGCCTCTGAGGTCGACTTGGTGGTGCATTGCACACAAGGGCCAGATGATTCTCTAAACCACAAATAGTGCATTTCAGTCCAAATGTCTGGCATTTCATACCTGAATCATATGGAAATGTCATTCTACAGCAATAGCACCTGCTCGTGAGAACTTGACTTCTTGTTTGATTGCCACCAGTGTAGTGACTACATCCACCTTCGGTCACCTGATATATCTGTTCCTTTGTAGGTCCTTTGTTACTCTCCATTTGGGTCACCTGTGTGTTAGTGAGCGCTTCTGTAGAATGGTATTCAGCAGAAGTGACTCTCACTTCTTTCTGAATGATGACGACAGTCAGCCACCAATAATCCTGAGGCGTATTGCTTCTTCATTCGAGAACTTGTGGAATTTGCAGTGCGCCACGAGCTTGCGAAGCCTGGTCGCAAATGTGTCCATGTTTTCACCTGTGAGATGGCATGCAGTATTAAATGTGTGCCTTTCATGGTCGATGTTTCATTGCGGCTCAAAGTATGCGCATAGTACTTCCAACCAATGGATGTTTTCACTTTGCAGTGAGAAAGTGGGGATGAGGTCTTCTATGTCATCTCCCACAAGGTTTATGATCAGTCGTCTTGCAAAACGATTGGGCTCCTGTTCATCATGAGCTGCCAGATAGTTTTCAAATCACTGCAGCCATCTCTCCTACCTTGGTCCAAGAGATTGTTGATCTTGCATGTCGAAAGGCACCGACCTATGGAATGCACTTGCGTCTGACATGTCATCCTCATGGCATTCTCGTTGATCCAGTCCTTGCACCGACAACTTGCAAGTGCAATGGAGCATATATTTCTGGCACCTTTGTGGGAATGAGAAAAAAACTATTTTTTTATACGGGATGCAGGATGCAGTCACGCAAGCCTATCCCATCCTCGTCACCATTGTCCTATCATTCATGGGCTTGTGACAGGCTCTGAATCAGTAGAGGGAAATGAATATGCAGAGCCGCGTAATAGTACTACCTCCTTATTGCTTTGCAAGGCAACAGCCTGACACTGAGCATGAAGCTCTGCGCATGCACTACATTTCCGGCCTCTGATAGGCCGTCAGCATTTGTGATGTCAGGGGACTGGCTCCTTTAACTGCATCCTTTCCAGACACGACACTCAACAACCAAGGGCTGACAAAGGTCATCTGGCTTATGTACAGAGTAATAGAGAAGTTTTTGAAAACTTAAGGTCAGTTGTGTCGGAGCAGTCTTTGAGTGTGGCAGGCAATGCTTGAAATGGGATGAGTGCAACAATGCCGAGTTGAGCGATGTGAGCAATGGGACACTATATATTTCTTCCCATACAGAACTGGTAAGATTCACTGATACAGGCTGAGGTGTGCTTCTCTTCACCTTTGTAGAAACTACTCAGAAATTCAAGGAGGTTGGTGATACTTAGGGCTCTTGTTCTATGTTTAAGTCTATCAAAACAAAGGGCCTGATTTACAAAAATGTTTTCAATGGGACATTCCCATGTAAAAACATTTGTGAGACCTAAAATACCTGCTGGCAAGTGCATTGACTGTCAATGAAAGACATATATGCCTGCAGAGAAGTGTCTGTATTGTTGTATTATAAGCATAACAGCTTGGTTGGTAAGAGCTGATGCAATTTAATGCAATTATAGAGAGCGTCCAACACTGTTTATTGACTATGAAGTCTGTCAGTACAGTCCTCTCAATGCATAGCAGGCTTGCTGAGATGCGCCATTACACACCTGTTAGTAACACTGTGTGTACCGGAAGCACTTTTAGACCAGACAGCTCATTGCCTGCCTTTTAATTTTATCCCCTACCTCCTCTAGCTCCATTGATGCTTCGAAACTACTCCCCCATGATGCTGCATTTTAAGAGTATTTGCGTTTCTGTTTCTAGCTCAAGTCGCATCATGAAGGGGTATGGTGGGATAATATTGATGATAGATTGTGCTCATTTGAATATGCAGATAATATTTTCAAGTGCTAATTTAGCTTGAAGGGTTTTGGTACAAGTAGATTGGATTGTGTTTTCAGGGGACCCTCAAAACAAAACAGAAAATCTGCATAGGGAATCTGGGGTGCTATTGGTATTACTGAGCTGTTTGTTTTTTGCTCATGTTCCCTGGAATCGTTGGGTATATTTATATATATTCAGTGAACAAACTTTATTAAAGGGACATTATGGTTAAGTTGCACTAAGAAAAAAACCTAGGAAAATCAGTGAAAAATCTTTGTTAAAGGGACGTCTTGGTTACAAGTGAAACCAAAAAAAAAAACAGAAATTTGCAAGTCATGGTAAGCTAAGCAACCATAACCTGCGCCACCACCATGCACTGCTAAGGCTAACACCCAGACTAACACCTAGGACATCAAAGAGTTGACTCAATAAGATTCTCCAACATTCCCATTAGCATTTTCTACTGTGGAAATGGAAATAATGGACAGTCGTATACTAGAAAAAAAGAACAAAACACAGAAACAATATTCTGTTCCAAATTCTTTTCTCTAACATATAATAAGGACCGTAATCAATGGTCCTTTATGACTATCCACGGTCTCTGCAGTCCCCTCTCTAGACCATGATTTATTAAAGAACCTGGATTGCACATGCACACCATAGCACAAGACAGCCCTTCTACCCTTTTTACTGTTATGCCTGTAACTCCTCCCTCATTGCCTCATTTGAAACAGTCACACATATATCACCAATTACAGATAGCCCTATCAGCATATTAAACTTCCACACACCAACTGCCACTTAAAAATGTTGTACAAATCATTTCCATATACATTTCTCTTGCTTATCCAAAGAAACTGTACACACGGCTGCTATAAATACACATATGCATTGTGCAGTAAAATAAGTGCATGAATGGAAAGAGGAGTAGGGATTACCAAGTGCTCATAGAAGCCCAGAAGGAAAGTACCCCAACATGCCAAAGTGGGAGGCCACTGACTACCTGCTGGGGCAAAGCAGTTCCAAGGGTGTGGTACACAGTCGCCAAACGGTACACCCGCAAGGGCGGGGCTGAAGAGTGGAGGGGTGAACTGGTGTCAACTAGATGTAGGGCCTGGAAGCTGTGCATTTTCTGAGGGACCAAGACACCAGTGTCAGTGGCATTGGTATGTGTTAGCAGGGAAGGGATTAAGTACAACAGGAACACAAAAGCACAGTTTTCAGAAGTTTTTGGATCTTAAGGAAGTCCAGCTCAAGTATACAAAGTATAAAAGGAGCGGGAAGGCTGTTACAAAGAGAGGCAGTGGCTGAAGACAGAGATATGCCTTCCGCTCTCTGTTTCAAAAAGCATTTCACAAGCAGAATATTGAAGTTACAGCAGCAGGGAATTGTAGCAGAGCATTATTTAGGGGAACCAAGTTGGACATATTATTTTCCTTACAATAACCAGGACCCAATGTACACATTTTCAGGCTGAAGCGCCCTAGGCTTCAGGTGAAGGATAAGTCTTGCAGCCCTATTCTAGATTAGCCAAAGGGGCTATAGACAACGAAGGGGAGGATAAGGAAGAGGTGGTTGCATCAGTCCAGTGTAGGCATTACCAAGGCTCTACAGACGTTAAGCTTCTGGAGGAAGGTAAGGAACGGTGCAATGCCTGTAAGGGGGCCAAGCTCAAACCATGGGCTTTCATTAAAAGCACCAAAATGTAAGGAGTAAAAGACAGAAAAGATTTAAAGATAACCCCAAGATTTCTGGCCTCACAGAATGGTAAGAGTAGACTGCCCAAACACAGCAGCCACAAGGTAGGAAAAAAAAAGGGTACAGATGTCATAATAAGAAAGATCTACGTCTTACTGGTATTGAGACAGATATTGTTAGCCGCACACAATGCCTCAATGGCAGTCAGACAATCAGGGACAAAAAATCGAGGAGAACAAATGAGTTCAGGGAAGTTTGAGGAAAGCTGTGTGTAATTAACAAAACACAAAAAAATGAGAAAAGAAGAAAGACATCAGGTTAGCCAGAGGGAGGAAATAGATATGTAATTACCACAATGATAACGTAAACCCCTTGGGTACTAAGCAGGTACACATTGAGGTGATGGAGTAGAAGCAGCCCTGTTGCAGCTGGGAAGGGCGGTTAGTGAGGAAAACAGATGAGCCAGTCCAGTGCCCCGGTCCATGATGCTAAAGGTATCATGTAACTATTTAATAAGGATACAATAGTCCAACATGTGAAAGGTGGACGAGACTTCCAGGAGCACTATCTTCAATTGCACTACAATCATAAATACCATTTACACTATTGAGACAGAGATGGTTAGCCGCACACATTGCCTTAATGGTGGACAGACAATCAGGGATAAAGAACTCATGGTTCACCCCTGACCTCCTAGAACTGTGAAACCTTAAACGACAAGCACAACTACTGTGGCAAACCCCTATTCCCCCTGATTCCTTGAAAGTCGACTTCGCAAAACCCACCAAATGCTACAAATCAGCCATTATAACTGCCAAAGCTAACTCCTTCTATGCCACACTACACGATGCCAAATTCGACACAAGAGAGATCTTCTCCATCTTCAGGGAATTGTAAACTCCGGCCACTCCTCCCACACCCTCACCAAGGATGAGGCCTGTTGCTTGGATATCCAAAGGGCAATGCTAAATACAGTCGACACTCTAGGCAAGAACATTCTCATTCACCCAGCTCCAGCGATTGGATTGGCCCCTCCGCCAATCGGCCCGTGGCCGATACGAAATTGACATGTTCCTGCCTGGGGGCTGGTATCTGCCCATGCTGGGCCGGTATGAGGAGGAAAAAAAAAGCAAAAAGCACTTGCAGCACCGCGACTGCAGCAGGAGCCTGGAGGCTGCCTGCAGGGCTGTGCCGGGCCTGGCTGGGACCACAGCAAAGTGGCGTCAGCGCACACATTAAGTTGCTTTCAACTTTGCAGGAAGCAACACATTTGTTGCACTTTTTTGCAAAGTTCAAAGCAACTTGTTGTTGTGCCTGGGGGCCGCCAGCGCCGGGCCAATAAAAATGCGCTACAGAGGTTGAAAGAGCAATGAAAACATAGAGAGAAAGTGACAGCAATGGGGGAGGCAGTAATTTATGTTAAGAGAGTTTCACGAAGGTGGGGGCAGATATCTCACTAGAAAGGAAGAGAGCAGAGGCTCCCAGGAGCTTTCGCCTGTTCTCTGAACAATGGGCCATGGCACACGCAGTAGGAGATGGAAGAACTGCTGGCCTTTGTCAGAATGGCGATCTTTGTCGGATTGCCCCTCCCCCCCCGCCCAGGTTAGCATCAGGGCTGTTTGTGGCTGGAAGAAAGCAGCTCACCAGGGTGGTGACATTGGCAGCCTGGCGCTGTAGACACAGCTTTCACCTGAAGAACACTTGTTTGTTTGTTTTCACTGCTGCAAGTGCGGCTTTAGCAGGGAATGGCTGGGTAGGCTAACAGCGGAGACGGAAAGATTCTAGGATTCTGGCTGAGAGCTGAGGTATGCATCCATTTGGGTCTCTGTATTTTGCTTTTTGCAAGCTGCAGTTATAGCATGTTTTTTTCTGCCATTGTCTCTGTTACGATCATCACAAGACATTGCATCTCGGTGTCCTCGGTCACTTGACAAAATCCTTGTGCCTAAATGCACGAAAAAGCTTGTGCTCTTTACTTGCTCTGCTATGCCCAGAGTACTTAATGATGGGTGTTTGAAGTCTACACATGTGTCTCTGTGTGTGTTTGTGTGCTCAGGGTTCTGAACTTTGTCATACAAGCTGCAGTACAGTCGAATCCTTTGAGAGGGAAGTAGCTCAGTGTGTTAAGTGCCTGCTTCATGCATGAATTTGTCAAATTGCAGGTTCAAATCCAAATCCAAATGTGCTCACAATTGCGTAACCCGGGGCTCCGACCGAGGTCAATAACCCGAGTATCATGGAGCTAGATGCAGGAACGATATCTGACATGTAAAGTGCTTTGAAGCTGAAAGCAGCCTGTTTCAGAATATCACTGAGGCTCATGCCTGATATCTGACTAAATTAGTCACATTCCTGTCTGCTTTGCAGCGGCCTTCAATCCACACCGGCGGCCTTTTGGAGCCTGGAGGCATATGCCCACTTCCCAGAGGGGCCAGTGTTCCACAGTTCTTGTAAGTTTGACATTTTGTCATCGCAGCACAGAGAGTTAACTTTTCCTCTCTGCAGACACAGATTGGACCATTTCAGACTATGTATTTTGCTTTTCACAAGTTGCAGTTATAGCATTCTCTGCTGTTGTCTCTGTTACGATCATCACAAGACATTCCATCTCAGTGTCCTCGGTCACTTGACAAAATCCTTGTGCCTAAAAGCTTGTGTACAGTGTAGAAATATTTGACCATAGCACATCAAGCGGCGAGGCCACTTGATGTGCTATGTTCAAACACTGACTTCATTGTGCCACAATGAACGCTTTGTTGTAATGTGTCTATCTTTCCCATCTCCCTGCCTGGCATGCTGTTCAGGATGTTTTGTTTGCATGTATGAGGTAACGAGTGCTCAGATTATGGGATGTCCTGTGAGTGCGCTGCTTTCCCTATTTTGCCAACCTCTGATTCTGAAGCCTGAAAGTAGATGCATGCAGGCTTGACATGCAGCCACATATGCACAAGACCTGCAGATTAATTTAACTGGCCTGCTGTTAAATCTCAGTTACCAGTTTAATGGTATCCACCACAGAATAATTGCTCACTTTCCTTAGCCGATATGATAGCTCAGTGGGTTGAGCACGTGCTGCTGTGATGTGTGTATGATCTGCAGGTTGCAGGTTCGAATCCCACCAAGGCCATCTCAGCCTTCCATCCTTCTGAGGTTGATAAATGAGTACCAACAAAGGTTGGGTGATATTGTATGCATATTTGTTCTATAAAAAGCGTAAGTGCTATACAATAACATAGCACCCTTGGACGGCTGCTTGCATTCACAGTAATTTAATAATATGGATCTATACACACAGATATTAATTGTACATATGGTGGTCCATTCTTGTATGAAATGTATATCACATTAGTGAAAGCATAACTGTATTTTTCGTAGTGTACTTAGGAACGATGCTATAACCTCTGCCTAAACCTCATTCTGGTTTTCCTACTCCCCCCCCTTCCTATCCAACCATCATCACCCTAACCCTCCTTCCCTGCTGGGGTTCGGAACCCTGTATAAGCATCGACTTGCAGCAGGTCCCAAAACCGCAGTTGGGTGGTAGGTTCATGTCACTCCTGCGCCTCAGAGCTGTGGACACTGTCACTGAACTGTATGCAAATTTATGTTATTTTATGAGTTGTGTTGTAATGTAACAGACACATAAACCCTCCATAAGTAGCATTTTCTGTAAAGTCGTGAATTGACGCAATTCATGGATGATGGGTTGAGGGCCATTTTTTTGAGGCGCAGGGTGGGCCACTTTCTTGAGGCGAGGAGTGGGCCACTTTCTTGAGGTTAGGGGTGGGCCACTTTTTTTTGGGTGTCCGGGCCTATTTCTTGTCCCAGTCCGACCCTGCCCAGCTAAACACCTCCAGGTTCCCATGGCCTCCGCCGCAAACATGCCGCCTATCTCCCTTAATGCCCCCTGCCCCCAGTTCGATTTCACAGACTTATCAGTAGCCGAAGCCTTCAAAATGATCAAAAGTCTCAAACCCTCAAAATGTGAAGGGGATATTTGGCCAGCCACCCTCATCAAGGAGTGTGCAGAAACAATTGCCCCTATCATCACTGCATTCATTAATGCCCCTTTCTCTGCCAGCAAAGTGCCAGCCAGCCTAAAAGAAGCATGGGTCCTCCCCTCCTAAAGAAAACATCCCTAGACCCTATGATTGCATCCAACTATAGACCGATCACCACTGCACCCATCCTGCAAAAAATTCTGGATCGAGCAGCCTACCTGCAAGTTTAGAATTTCCTGGAAACCAACCATATCTTAGGAATGCGCCAATTTGGCTTCTGCCCTAACCATGGTACTGAGTCAGCCCTTCTAGACCTGAAAAATCAGATAGACAAGATCAGAGACCAGGGCAAGTCAGCACTTCTCTTCTTCCTAGATCTTCCTGCCGCATTTGACCTGGTCGGCCATAAAATCTATGCCACCACCTCAGACAACTTCTCCTCCAGGGCTAATGCCTAAATTGACTCCCTTCTGGAAGGAAGAGTCATGAAGGTATTTGCAGAAAATGTAAATGCCCCCCTCTACCCCAGCCCTGGTGGGGTACCGCATAGATCTTACATCTCCCTCACCCTTTACAATGTCTTTACCAGGCCACTTTTTGACATTTTGGACTCTTTCGGAATAGCCTACACTTACTATGCCGATGATACCCAAATCCTGATCCCTCTCACAGGGAATTATGCTGAGGACTCAAACAACCTCAATAATACCTACTCATTGATTCAGGCACCCAACCATCTTTGCCTGAACAGCAACAAAATGTAAATCCTACTTGTTAGACCATGAGAGCCCTAAATAAATCTCTCCAAAGAATATTCTGCATTCAGATTAGCAACATCTCCATTCCAGTCTCATCCTCGGTTAAAACCCTAGTGCTGCACCTCAATGCCTCCCTTAACAATTCACACCAAGTAAACACCATTTTCTCATTAGCAGCCTAAACAACAAAAGTCGTAAATGCTGGCAGACCTTTCCTCTCTAAAAACAGCTTCCTAGCTGTGGCCTGGGCCATCGTCGGCTCCAAGTTAAATAACTGCAATGTCCTATCTGTAAGCACCTCATCTAGCAATATCAAAACACTACAAATTATTCAAAACAATGTCCTTAGAGCATCAGTAAACATCCTAAGAAGAGAATGGATCTCTGAAGCCAGAAAGGAGGCACACTGACTGCCTATCCAAGCATGCATCACCTTCAAAACTCTCTCTAGCACCCACAAGTGCTTATCCAACACAGCCCCCACTTATCAATCTAAGAAACTAACTAAGGCCTGCTCATCAAGACCCACCAGGACACCATACACCACCTGCTTACTCCCTCCCTAGGTAAAATGCACTAGAACAGGTGGCTCCAGCTTTCCCTAGTTAGCAGCCAAACAGTGGACTCCCCTCTTCCCTCTTTCAGAGCAGAGTAATCCTACTGGGTTTCTGAAAAGCACTCAAAACACAGCTTTTCTGCTAAACTCTAACTGGGCCATGGGGGCTCCTTCACTCCCACATATACAGTATCTGTATCATAATGCACTAATTGGCATGTATGAATGCCCCACTAATCACATATACTTGCTACAACACCACAATGGCCCAGGGCTGTACATACAATACACCTTCAAATAATAAAACTCACCCAGAACTCCCTGCCATTCATATAATTTCCGCGGACAGTAAGAGGTGACTGCGGGCTCGGCACCACCTGCCCATCCCTTTTTCAACTATAAAAACGGCTCCATATTATCTTCATTGCACTCCCCTACCCTTTCCATGCCCTCTTTCAGCAATGAAATAACCCCAAATGTGTTTTCTGAAAGGTTCATTCACAGTGATGTCCACAGATTACCCCAGTGTCCACCAACTGGACGGCACCAGCAACCACTTTTTTCACCTAGAAAAACAACTCCATATCATCTTTGTTCCAGACCCCCTTTCAACCACCAAATAACCCCAAATGTGTTTTCCAGACTTTTTGGCCACTGCGCTATCCACAGACACCGGCAGCTGTCCGCGGATACAACACTGCGACCGTTTAAAAAAATATGAGGCACCTCACGCTTTTCACCATCCAATCAGTGAGTGCATCCGATGTCTAGGGACATCATACCCGACCCTGATTGGTCCACGCGGTTCCGCGGACGCCGAATCAGGGAGTGAGGCCTCGAACCAGACCCAGATATCACTATTTTTTGTACCTACTTTTTGGCCATTTAAAAAAAACTACTGGACAGATTTACAACAAATGTACAAAAAAACACTTTTGGGATCAGGTCGCTGTTCCTGGTGCACATTTGGTGAAAATCCATTCAGCGTTTTGGTCTATAGGTGTGAGCAACATTAGTTTTCCATGTGTCTATGATGATTTCCACACATTTTGGGACCGCCAAAACTATGCCCACCACTTGACGAAACTGCACCAAACTTTGCAGAATCATTACGAGGGGGCATATACGTTAAAAACAAAGTTTGGTGAGGATTTGTCCAGGCGGCCAAAGTTGTAAGCCATCCAAAAAGTGCTCTTTCTATCAATAGAGCAAATTAACCATAACTTCAGGGCCGCTACCACAGACCCTGTAATTCCACCTGTGATGTCATGTTTGACGTTATGGTCTGTGCATGGTGGCAGACCTTGCAATTTAATCATGATGTCATGCACTACAACTATAAAGTAATTTTAATTTAATTTTGCTAAAATGTCTTTTGCTAGTTTTTGTCATGCCACTCTAACAGATAGCCGCCTTTTTCACTAAGTGTTTCCATTAATCGCTCTGTCTCTCTCTCTCTCTCTCTCGCTCTCTCTCTCTCTCTCTCTCTCTCTCTCTCTCTCTCTCTCTCTGTCTCTCTGTCTCTCTCTCTCTCTTTCTCTCTCCCTCTCGCTCTCTCTTCTTTCTCTCTCTCTCTCAAACAGACACACACACTGACTACAAATCACCTAACATTGATTGTTTTCTTTTATCAGCAATTACACCAATTACCAGCTTTTAATTTCAACCTTACGGCTTAATTTTATTTTCTATAAAATAAAGGAAGGTTTCGCAAGTTTAGCTACTTTTTTCGGATTTGCAATCAGAAGAAAATGAAAAAGGAATTCATATTTGATGCCAACCATTATTCAAACTTGTACAGCTTTCGATCAATATGTTAAATGGATTTCACCATTGAATTGGTTGTGTTTGCACTGCTAAATGATATTCTGTAAAGAACCTCTACACTTCTATGAGCTGGAACGCTGGAACTTCTAGTGCCTTTTTGTGAGAGTTGCTGGTCCCATAAAATTCAACTGCTGCCTACTGAGGAAACATTTCACCAAATGTGATTTGGACCTGAGCTTGTGGATAGAGTGATTACTGAAATCAAGTTTGGTTTTCATTCCCCACTGAAATTTCTCTCACGCATATTCATTGTCAATATTTGGTGGTGTTGGCACCATTTTAGAACAAGCATTTATTTATTCATTGGACATTTGTATGGCAAAGAGTAGAACAACATAAAACGGTTATATTGGCCTTGTGACAATCCTACCGTGCAAGCGCATGACAAGGTGATAAGTGCAAGGAGAGGTTGTAGAGGGAGAAGTGCAGGAGTAGGTTACCCCAAAGGGTGGCGGCGGGCAACCGCTGGATGGTCCAAGGCAGCAAGTGCCAGGAGAAAGAGAGGGGCAAGGGGGGTGAGTGCGGTGGACAGGGAGAACCAAGTTGGGATAGTCCGCGAAAGGGAGCCTGAGGGAAAGTGCTGGCAAAGGATGCTAGGGGGACTGGTAGGGCGTGGTCTGGCCCCTGTATGAACCTGAAGGGACCAGGCCCAGGTTGCAGCGGCAGATGGGGAGTTTAGCATGGGTGGGGGTGAGGAAAGGAAGAGGAGAAAAGGAAAGTGTTGAGAAGTTTCCGAAACTTAAAAAGGTCTGGCTCAAGTTTGGGGGGGGGGCATTCCAGACGTATGAACCATCAGAATCTGTTTTGATAGCAGTGAAAAGGTTGGCAGAAACTTTGGCTCACATTCACAATATGTGACTTTACATCGACAACACTGTTCGTATTTTTTATCTGAGCCAATGCTATTGAGAACAGAGGGTCTGATACACAAAGATATGACTGGAAATAAGTCTTACTGACTCTTGAATTGCACCTGGAGAGGCTAGTAGAGCCTCAAAAGAAGTTACAGTCAGTCAGTCAATACAGCTTTTTTTTCGGTGTAAAGCAATAGCACAATACGACAACATAGAAATATAAAATGCTAACAGTTCTTAGCTCTGGCATCATATCAAAGATTAGGCACCACAATTCCTCTTAAAAATAGTCCAACAAGCAGATTGCAATATTAACATCATCATAGTAACACAAAATATAAATTGCAGTCTATTCGTACATCAGACATCTGGTAAGTTTTTAACGTGCAAATCTGTCTGGGGTAGGCCACAGAAGGGTTAAAACAACAAGGAGAGCATTGCTCGCAGCTTTGAGCAATAAACCCATCATCCTGAATTCTGGTTCAGCACTCTCTTGCTCTGAATCCAGGCCCTATGAATATATCTAAAACTTTGTGGCTGGCCCAAGAACAATGCTGCTGCTCCCAAGTGGCGAATCCCAGCTACTTTTAAGACAGGTCTCAAATATCTGCGTCTAAGATTCCTAGTTTTGTGACAGATTAGCGGAAAATGTATCAATGTTTCTCTTGCCACCCCACACATTGAACACATATCTGACTCCAGTAACTTCTAAGAAAGAACAAAGGTGGTAATCAGTAAAATCCCTAATTTAAAGCGTATATATAGGGATTTCTCATATGCATGATTTATTATATATCAAGGTATGGCTTGGGGCCGGCAAACAATTTTGACTCAACATATGCTGGGCCTGATTTCAGGGTCGTCACTTGTGCCACAAGTTTGTCCTGTGCTCTTTATTTTGCACCTGCCTTAATGCTTCTTACCACAGCACTTGGGTATCCCATAGGGTCATCCCACACATTTCTCAAGTTTACATGGCTCACCCACGTGGAGCTTATACCACCATTCAAACTCATGAAAAGGAGTAAGGCATCTCGATAAAAATCTAAGTCTTCTGGGCTGCAGAATCTTAGCCAATACATGAAGGGATTTTAACTGGCACAGAACCTACAGGAATTATATCAAACTCCTAATGAATCAGCAATGTTGGGCACTTTAGGGTAATAATAACACTTTCTTAAGGAACTTGCATTGGCCCTCATTACGACCCTGGCGGAAATCGCGGTGCTAAAAGCACCGCGGAGCACGGCAGAAAGCTGCCGATAGCGCCATGGAGGTTGGCGGATTTTCCGCCCCATTCCGACCTTGGCGGGGCGGTAAATCCCCATTCCCCATTTTACCCTTCCCCATTCCCATTTTTGCCCCATAGGGTATAATGGGAGTGGGGAAGGCGTTAATTGCGCCACCGCAAAATACGGTGGTGTAATTAACATCAAGGTCCCGTAGCGCCATGGATTTCTCCGCCCGGAAAAACCAGGCGGAAAACGTTCCATGGCGCTACGGGAACTCGTAGTAGGGCGGACGGGTCCTCCGCGAATAACGCTGGCGTAAACCCACTCCGCCAGGGTCGTAATGAGGGCCATTGACAAGTGTTCAATTTCTTTAAATCAGTATACCCCAAATCTCCGAGCCATATATTGCTGGTCGACCTGACTGTTTTTGGCACATGTCCAACGCATGGAAAACAGCACCACTACTAAGTCTTATAAAAAAAAAAGAAAGAATGGCTCTGTTGTATTTTTCCATTGTGGTGCTTGAACTTGTCTAACTGAGTGGAGTTGCCTCCAGACTCATGAAACCTGACCCCTCAGTAGTCAAAGAATTTGACCTGCTCCTATGGTACTTTGCTTACTTTAAGTATTATAGGCTTGCTTTGAAAATTGGGAATTAAAAACCACAACTTTAGATTTGCCTATGCTCACATCCAGATGTAATTCTGTGCATCTAGACAAAAAGACAGACAATTACTTCTCCAGACCTTTGGAGGTTGTTGCCAAGACTATTGCGTCATCGGTATAAAAGAGCGCAGGGTACTTATCAAGCTTCCATTTTAGGGCAATCCTGGCACACCCTCATCAATGCATCGATAGTCTCCTGGGTGTAGATATTGAAGAGAAAGGCAACCAGGACACACCCCTTTCTGGCACCCCTCCTGACTTCAAATTCCTGCATTTGTTGACCCCCCAAGCCGTATCGAACTGTGGCTTGATTTTCTAAATATAGCAGGCATTACGAGGAGATAACATTTGCCTTTACATAGGTCTGGAAACAGAGTCGAAGGCTGTCTTTAAATCCAGAAATACAGCATAGACCTTAATTTTCTTGAGTACTCTGTACTTCTGGATCAGCAAAATCAATAGCAAGCACTGATCCACGGTGCCCATATTTTGCCTGAATCCTGGGTGGTTGCTTATTACATTTTTATTGTACACCCATGCCTGCAGGTGACTTTTCCAAATACTTTACCCACACCGTCCAAAAGAGAAATTGGACAGTTCTCTGAGTAACCCAGACTTAGACTTGACTTAGTAGTGGAGAGACTAAAGTGTACATGAACATTACTGGCTTCATTGTGAATCTGATTTCCAGCTGCAGGTGTAAGTCAAGGGTATTCTGGTTTACTCTTGGTAATATGGTTGTGATTCGGGCCCATAACATTTCGTGCATAGACAGTGATTTCAACAGTAGTCATTGAATAAGGAAATGTGATCTTCCGCGGTAACACACCAATGAATACATGGTTTGACAATTGCATGAAAGGAAAATAATTTCTTCACTGGACTAGGACTATCAAATTACCCAGCTGAATCAAGATTAACTAATATGTGTGGACCAGGGCATAGTCAACCACAGATTTAAGGGTTTCTCTAAATGCTCCTTTTTTCACTGACATTTCTAAAGTTGAGTATGGAAATTAATTGGAGAAATAAAATATTGGGCTTCATCAAAAGGTCGTTGGTTACCCGCTGGTGCGGCCTGCGGGCCGCCTACAGCCCATAATACCATTTCCACCACCTGCTATCCCGGTGGCACCCTGGTGCCACCAGGATATCAGAAGTTGCGGCAGAACGGTTACTCCCCATTCCCGTGAAGTGCTGAAGGACTCCACGGGAATGGGGACACCGAAGCACCAGCACCATTAGAAACAGCGCCGGTGCTTGAGTGAGAAGTCTGCTGGTAGGGGCCTGCTGGGAGACCCATGGCTCCTACCGGCAGACTCAGAGTTTGCCGGCTCAGAAAGGGTACTGGTACGTTGCTACCGGCACCCTTATTTCTGGACCAGCAAATTCGTAATGAGGCCCATTGTCTCTACAAAGGAAAAGGACATGGTGAATGCACATCTCAGGATTAATTGAGCTTGTGTGCGATGTTAGCTGAGACTCTTTACCTACCGGAACTCTGTATTTGTGCATGATGAAATTAAAATAAATTGCATGGTTCTTGAAGCTTTCAACATCATTTTGGGTAGTGGGCAGGGCTTACAGTGATGTCCTTTATAATTCAGGATGTCTATGCATGCCCTTTGCAGTTAGGAATTTAAAGGGGTCTTTCAAAGGAGCTCTTTCAGCCGCATCTATGAGCAAACTAGGAACAATATGTTACAATGATCAAGCTTTTGTTTTTTTCATGTAGAAGAACTACTTTTCCTACTGCCCTGATTCCTCTCTGTTGGTCTCCTCTATGTTTACCAAGGCCAGAGCGCAGGATCACACAATTTATAGCCATCCCTATTGCCTTTTTGTGTAATAACTTTGGAACTCATATAAAGTAATGACCCACAAACTCTTTTAATGTTCATTATAAAATGTGAAATATTTCTCAGAACCGTTGCAATTATGTGAGCGGACATAACTGTTTCACACATGAGTAAATACTGGGAGGTTTAACATAACTTTATTATCTCTCTGTCTTTCTTTCTCATTGATGTGATAATGCTGCTTTAATATTTCCTAAAGCAAAGTTAAGTAATGGCGGACACTTTTGCAGGCTTTAACTAATTCATTTTTCCAAAACTTTATTGAAATATGATTGTGTGTCTGCTATGGCCAATGCTCAGGCTTCATTAAACTTATTCGGATGCAGGTTTTACATATTCCCAAAATAATGTTTACATTTTTCAGATGGGAACAACCTGTTTTTAATTTTTATGTTAGCAGAATGGACAATGCCAAGTTTAGGAGAGTTTGGAGCCCTTTTTGATCTCCGTGGTTGAGTCGGTGGTCACAATCTTTGGATTAAAAGTCAGGGTGCGGGGTGTACATATTTGGATACAGCTTGACAACCTAATTACAATTGATCCATTTGACGTGGAATGAAGAGTCATGCATGCACAAAAAGTGATTGCAAATGAAATCATTTCAAGAGAAAAGGCAGCACTATCCCTATGATTTGTGAGACCCAATTGGCAAAAGAAGTGTGTAGACCCCATATTTGCATATGCAGTGACATCACAGAATATTTTGCAGAATAAGTCTTTAATATTCGAGTAGATCAAGGAAAGTTGCATTAAAAATAGTTGCCAGGAGTAAGCAAACAGACACACCATGATGTCCAATATATGAATTGTCATTGTCAATATTGCACATGTTGCAATATCAAAAGTTAACTAGTTTGGAGTAGTGGACAGCAAGAGCTGAATCACTTCTAGCGGCTTCTAGTGACAGTGAGATAACATGATTTGCCTGTAAGGAAACATTTTGGTTAAGTGGCAAAGCTGTTTTAACGATCAGTGTGAAAATCAGAAACTTCAATACATCTTCCCAGGGGTAGTTGCTAGAAATATTGTTTGTGACAGGCCTTTTTGCAAGTTTTGTTTAAAAACACAAACGAATGATGGCTTTGTTATGCTAGCTAAAGTGAAGGGGGTGTGGGCGACTAAATGTATAGGGTATCGTGCTGCTGGCGACACAGTTTTCTTTACCCTGGATGCACAGTAAAGAATTCCATGTCATGGATTTTGTTTGCTGTGCATCATGGATAAAGCAAAAATGATAACTGTTTCACATGGCTAGAGACTAGCATATACTTTGTAGCACCAGTCTGCATATATTATCTTCCTGTGGTGTGTCATTTTTACGGGTTTGCAATGCTAATAGGAGAAAAATCAGATACGGTAATGTTTGCATATATTGGTGCAGTATGTGCACAACCGGCATTACAATATTGATACTGGCATATATTGTGGGCAAAGGGATCTTGAAAATGTGATTGAAAATAATTCTATGCACTGTTTGTGACTTTCATGTGCTACCATGCAAAATAGATTAATGATTATGTGCCTAACATGATTATTGCAGTAATGAGGTGTCAATAGTCTAGACATTCCTATCCTGGTGTCAGTGGAGCTAAGTAAACAAGAGGAAAGTCATTGAAGCAGATTGTACTAGGGGAAGTGCATCCGTAAGTCAGATTCAAATGTTGAGATTGTTAGTGTAGATCTACCATCTTCTTCACAAGCTCCCTCTTCTTTGAGGGCACCACAATTAGTGCTGAAATCCCTGGTGAAAGTATAGGAGCAATTAGAGAAAGAAGTAAAAAAACAGTTTTACTCTCTGCAAGATTAAGGTCTCCTGTGGGAAGATAGAGTTTGGTTTGTTGAAGAGCAATCAGCCCTCCATGTGGAGGGGGCTGGCTTGACAATCTTAATCATATCAAATAGTGATTCCAATCTCATCGTATAGATACCAGTTGAAGAGGACAGAAACAATGCATTACTTCTGGTGATTCATGGCAATTTGGTAATTGGATCCTCCTTGCAGAGAGAAAGTGGAAGAAAGACAAGTAGAAAAGTGTACCACCCCTCTTCCTGGTTGTGCAATGTGACATACTGGATCATTTCTAGAAACCTAACTTGACACTGTTGAGCTCCCGAAAGAAGACAATACAATATCTTACAGTGGTTTTGTCCCCCTGGCCTTGGTCTGTGGGTTCTACCCCTCTTCCTGGTTGTGCAATGTGACATACTGGATGATGTCTAGAAACCTGACTTGACACTGTTGAGCTCCCGAAAGAAGACAATACGATATTTTACAGTGGTTTTGTCCCCCTGGCCTTGGTCTGTGGGTTCTAGTGACAGAAATGTATAGAAATATTCTTGATTTGTTAGAAATCAAATATATTACTGGGGTATCTGAAGAAGCTCACCACGTATGGACAAATCATAGACAGACAAAAGTACCAGGGCTTTCACAAATATACATTATCTAAAAACAATTAAACAACTATTGTGGGAACCATAGGCATATATATTGTTTATATGGCGAGTTTACAGTTTAAGCCCTTTGCCTAGTATCCAGTGTCATAAGATATTTGTTGATACGTCACACTTTTCACTTAGTGGCAATCCTTAATATTACACACTCTACTACACCATGCCACCCCACAATTCTGGGACAAGAACCAAGCAATGTTTATCGTTAAAACTCAAACGTATTGAAATATAAGAACATCAAAGATGGTCCCGTCCATTCATGAAACAGAAGTCACCACAAGATATTGTATACACAAAAACATGGTCAGTTTGTCTAAAAAAGAAAATCTCCTTGCATGTGTTTTCACTAAAATTCAGTAAACATACACACACACATTTTCTATTTATATCGAGGATTTTATTTCTTAATATAAATCTTCATTAATGCAAAATAAGATCCCATCAATACAATGTACTTTAATTATGACATTGCCATTCATCAGGCAGTTTTTTAAAACTCTCTTGGATAAGTAGTATACTAAAACATGTATTTTTACTAATATCAAAAAGAGCTATTGTTATCAGAGGACAATTGCACAAAAATGACTTGAATTCCCCCCTGTATGAATGTGGGGTTGTAGCTTTCATGTGATCTGAATGCAGGCTGTCATGCCTTATTAATCCACTTTCATTTTATGGGTGAATTTAGTTAGGGGGCCATGTCACTTCAACACAGGATCATTGTTGAAATCATAATTTTTATTTTGGAATGTATCTTTTCTACAGGAATGAAAATATTAAACTCCCTTCCATTGCAACCTGTCTTCTCAAAATATCTATTTCTTTCACAGGTTTTGATTTATCCCTTCTCTGCTTAGGCTATGAAGCGTGGCTACTAATTCACAGTCTAAGGTGTTGACTATACTTTCAAAAACACAGGATTCTGTTTATTCAGCTATCATTTCCAAAATCACTGGCCTCTCATCTCTGCAAAATGCTCCCTGTTTTACACTGCATACGAAGCACAGGGAAAGCAAAATAATATTTTTCCTTACTTAAATGTAATCACAATCATCTTTAAGAATAGTGAACATGGATATAACTTTTGTTTGGTAATAATTGATCATCCCCTGTGCTCTGCGCATAGAACAATTCCATATTTTCTACAAGAAGTCAAATTTCACTTGGCTTTACATGTAGTGAGAAGATAGTGTTGTATTTAACCTTAAAATATCAGGATATTCTGTTTGGAATTACATCACCCTAGTGGAAAACACCTACCCAGTTCCCTCACACACTAGGGACTTTTCTCTCCATATTTCATTGTGGCAACATGACACATTGATGAAATACACATTCCCAAATTCCACTGCTCCTGATGAAAATAGGGATACCCAACATGGATTTGTATCATCAAATATGAATTATTTATTAATATTTTTGATTTTTATTAATTATAGATCATCCTACAAATGTTGAATTGAGATTAACATGATAGAGAATGATCTAACGGTTGTAACATGCTTTTCATGTTGAGGGTCATTGAAGTCATATGGCTGTGGACTGTTTTTAAATGCATGAATAATGTGCATTCCAATGGCCCATTATATTTCTACACCATTGTTTAAGTTACTGGCCATCTCATCAGCTTTATTGCCTTAACTAGTGCCATGCCAAAAGGTGCCACTCTAATTGCATTATGGTCATGTGTGGGAGGGCTAGGAGTTAGGAGAACAGGACTCTGACCATATGGTCAGTTCACATTCTTATCTTTGCAAACACCATTCATTCAGCCTTTGCTGGAATTGAAAGTTGTATTTTTTAAGAATATCCTTTTAAATGTTGGTAGGAGGAGCCCATTCCCCACTAGCCTTTCAGAGATGTGTCTTTGTTATGTTTAATTTAATTTGTTTATGGGATCAAAGATAAACCAAACCCTGTTCTTTCCAAATGTCAAAGTCAAATCTCATGGGACACTTAACTTTCCAGCCCTTTGATCATGTATGTAGCGATAAAACAGAAGAAATGGGCTTTACACAGGTTTAACTGGAGGGCTAGCCAGCATTGCCAAAGCCCACATTAATTTGAGTAAATAATGGTGTAATAACATGCTCCCTCATGCATTTACAAAAGTATCCCTTTAATATTTTAGATACATATTCTTGAAAGAATAAACCAATGTGTCAATTGATTTTTAAAACAAAATACACTGCTTACATTGGATCATTCCTCACACACTTGGATCATCTCTCATTTTGGATATGCAGTTCTATGATTTATAGGAAATTCTATTAATATTGTTGAAATGTAATTCTGCTCTGCACCTCACTGATATCGCTTTTTTGAAGATTTCAGTAGTGTACAATGATTCAGTGAAGCAATAGTACCTATTTTTAATGAATGCAGAGTGTTCCATTTTGTACTGGGGCATTCAGCATTTCCTCTTGTCAATTTAAACTTAGTTACAGCCCATCCCATGAGAAAGTACACAGTTCAGAGTGGCTATTGCAGACACTAGTGTACATAAATATTTGTATTGTGCAAACAGAAATGGTTTCAAAACCAATCCTTCATGGGATGATGTCATACTCACGAAATATTTTCTACAAGTCAAGATCATGACTTAATTCCCATCATTTAGTGATTTGACTAGTGTGGAGCCATGAAAATCAAATTGGTAAATTATAATTATTGTTCTCATATCATGACAGTTGCTTTCATTTAGCAAAATACAGCATTTGATTAGATCTCTGATTAGATTAGTGGGCCATTTTATGCAACAACAGTGTAATAATGTATTTATTAATTTATTTTTGCATGTTTTACAGCGCACACAACCCTCGAGTATCTAGGCGCAATGTAGTCCACCTGCTGTGTACAAATCAGCAATCCACCTCCATGGGAAATGTAAACCAACTGCTGGTAACAATAAACATTTATATTGGTATTTGGAGATTGTAGAGAGTATTTGAATACATCTTCACAAAATAACTATTTTAACAATAGAATTAAAGTGTGTTAAGGTACATTTTCAGTGCTTCTCAATTCATTTTATTTTCATAGACTCAAGGTCTCACAAAGATGCACATTACATGATGATACAAATCATGGTTCATTAGAAAAAGAGTGATATTGACGAAATTGCCCTGCCATGGAGTCACTGAAGTAAATCAGGATGGTGGTAGCCCCAGCCAGTCTGTGATCTCTACCTTGGTACAGTAAATAGGGAATCCCCAGGTCACAGATTCTCCTCCTTCTTCCTATGAAGAGCATATGAAGGATCCATCATGGACAGAAATGCATGGGATTTTGGAAACAGAACATGGGCACGTTTTGCTGCAGCCTTCATGTCATGCCTCCTTTATGAAGGGAGCATAATGCTCCAAGCAAAAAGCTTTGCAGCAGCAGTTTGTGGGTGTAACCACAAAGCTTTCCTCTGGGAGCAGAGAGAGAGACTGCAAATCAGGACATTTTAACAGGGGGACCAGCAAAGACCCACATTTGCGGTCCTGAGAAGTGTCATGGTGGAGTCAGGCAGGAGATGGCATAAACGCATATGACTCCAAGATGGTGGTCTGTCATTGTATGTATTTGGGGTGCAGAGCAGAGGCCCTGAAATGAGTAAAAAATTCACACATGAACAATCAGTAGTTCTATGATACCCCAGTCATTAAGAGGTTCATATCCACTTCCCCCACAATGGTGGCTGCAGTTTCTCTGTCACAGCCCCAATTACAACACCGAAAGCAGTCCAAATGAGGGAGGACAAGCTATCAGAGCATGAGGGATTGTATGTGCATGGAAAGTTGTAGAGAGGAGACAGTGATAGGTTAAAAGAAGGGAAACAAACGAGACGGAGGAGAGAAAAAGTGGAGGAATGAGTGAGAGGAGAGGTGGACTAGTCAGAAGAGAAAGGAAGGCAATGTTACTGAGTGTACATGGAAAGATGAAGAGAGGAGCAGAAAGAGAAGTACATCAATAGAGTGGTGAGAAGGTGAAGGAAAGCTTAAAGAGAAAAATAGAAACATCTAGTGGATGGAAGAGGAGAAGAGGGAAGTTTAAAGAGAAACACCTTTTGATATGAGGGCTTGAAGATAAACATTTTCTAAAAGGAGGAAGGAGGGAAGGGGAGAAAAGAGAAGGAGGTATGAGGTGGTATAAAAACCACCAAACTGGACAAGGGGTAAGGAGGAGAGAGTCCTATCAGAGTGACAGAGGTTTTTGGAAGACAGTGAGTGAGCAAGAGGAAGAGCACAAGTTATTGAAAGAACAGATGCTAGGAAGGTAAAGAAACACCCCCCACCCCTTTTTCACCACCACCTGTACCTGAGAGTAAAAATGCATTAGGGTGGCAGATGTGTCCAGATGAGTAAGGAACAACAACAGACTAAGGCAGAAGGGCAAGGAATATCCCATGCCTGGGTAATCTGGATCCAAGAACGTGCAGGTCTCCAGCCTCGACAGCCTTGAAGGAAACCGCTGATAGATATAAAAGCTAACTCCAAAAACCCAGCAAGACCTGGTGGGAGTGGTAAGTCCACCAAATAATACTAAACACACTGTCTCAGTAGCAGCAAGGCAATCAATTGATGAGCCTGCTTATCGCTATGTTGTCTTGGAGCCAGAGACATTCATAGGTTTTAGGCTGGATGTGGTCTAGCACAAATCCAGTCCATCAAACACTAACCTTCGAAGGGGGATGGCCTGGAAATCCACTCATGACTGAAGGGGAAGAAACTGCCAACATTACTTAACTGAACTGAGCTCTCCAGAACTGAGAGAAACCCAGAATGATTTGTGTTTCAAACTATGGCCCTCATTATGACCCTGGCGGAATCCGCGGTGCTAAATGCACCGCGGAGCATGGCGGAAAGCCGCCGATAGCACCATGGGGGTTGGCGGATTTACCACCCCATGCCGACCTTGGCGGAGCGGTAAATCCCCAATCCCCATTTTACCCTTCCCCATTCCCATTCTTGCCCCATAGGGTATAATGGGAGTGGGGAAGGAGTTAATTACGCCGCCGTAAAGTACGGCGGCGTAATTAACAACGAGGTCCCTTAGCGCCATGGTTTTCTCCGCCCGGTAAAACCAGGCGGAGAAAACCTCCATGGCGCTAAGGGAACTCGTAGTACGGCGGACGGGTCCACCGCGATTAGCGCTGGCGGAAACCCACTCCGCCAGGGTCCTAATGAGGCCCTATGACTCTTGTGGCCTTTGTTGAACTTCTCCAACACTCTCATAACTATTCTCTGGCCTAGACTATTGCTCTGTCACTCTCGTGGGTCTTTCTGTATATGCACTATGCTTAATTCAGTCTATTTACAACTCTGGTATGTGTCTTCTCTTCTTCCTCCTTGCTCCTACATCTTTCCATCTTATGATGCTTCCCACTGGCTCTCATTCCCTGACTGCCCCTTGTTCTTTTTTATGTACTGTTTTAAGTGCCTCAATGAACTTGTTCCCCCTATTGATCTTCCTTTGTTTCTGTCTATTCTCCAAGTCACATGCTTCTCTCCCCCTCTCTTTTTCCTCTAGCTGATGCAATCCCACTTGTGCTTAGTCCCATTTCCATTAATGTTGCCTCCTTGCTCCTAAATTAAGGAATGGCTGCCTCTGTCAGACTATGCTGCTACGCTCCTCTTTGAAATCTTACCCTCATCATTCATTTTTAGATGCATTATGCCTTCTGTTGTTCATAATTGTGTTGCTATTCATTTAACTGAAATCTACAATGATTTGGTGAAAGTGCTATATAAATACAAACACACAAATAATAAACATTGCTTGAATTCATAAATGCCTTTTGCCGGGAATACAATATAACTTTGTGAACTTTCCCTCCACCTATGTATTCATTTGCCGGCATGACTTTTAAAGAGACGCTTCCAACCTTTAAGCACCATACCATTGAAGGTGTCTGTTTAACTTACACCCATCCTTGAACTACAGGGATGCCAGAATATACTGCACTGATAACCCCTAAGGAGTTCGATGACCCCTAATGAGTTTGACACATGGATCTGGTTGTCTGTCACGGGTGGATACATCTATCTATAAAATGTGTATAAGACAAAGACAGCAAAACAAATGCTTTTCCGATATGATATGATACAATATTTTATTTTTAGCGCGCTCGTACACAAGTGTTACATTTGTATACGTGCAATTCATTGCTTAGTAGCTCTCTACATTAGGTTGTTTGTCAGGTTTAGGTTACCTGAGGGTGCTGTGGCAAGTGTTGCTTGGATGAAATGGCTTTTTGTATTCTCATAAAGTAGGTAGGTGTTGTCATGTTTTTTTAAGCACACAATAGCATTGCTAACGTTTGATAAACATACCTCGATGCTGCAAACACAACTAGGTGCTCTGAAAAATCACTAACAAACAGAAGAACGACACATTGCATCTCATCCCAGCCCAGCCCAGTCCAGCCCAGCCAGAAAGATTGTCAAACATGTATGTTCTGTTGGAGCTCTTAAAGCTATGTTAGATATTGTACTACTCTACAAAACAAAGCCAATTGTCTAGCAAGGAAATTTGCATGACAGCAATGCATTGCTCAATGTTTCTGAACTGGAAGTGAACTTCTAGGTAGTGGGTGGTGTTGTTGCATGTGTGCCTTCATATTCACACAGCAGAACAATACAAGCAACATCATTCCCAATTACGTTTTCTAAAGCATCCATGCATCTGCCACCATACATGCATTATATATGTGTTCTGTGCTGTAATGATTGTGTCCCTTTAGACCATGTTATCATTAAATTGTATTTTTTAAGTGAAAGTTAACCTATGTTTATAACTGAAGATCAATGGCCCTCATTACGACCCTGGCGGAAAGTAACTGACCTGACCGCCATAGCGTAAATAGCGTTTCCGCCATTGCACGACGGAGTAAAGTGCGGCTAATTCTGACCCATCGGGCACGAGCATTACGCCATGGCGGAAGTGCAAAGTCCGCGATGGCAGAAATGTCCCCAAAACGCCCCTCACCGCCGTCGTACGGCGCCCTAGGTGCAATTCCGCCACCCATCATAGCGGTCACCATAATGAGCGGTAATCGCAAAATACGGTGACCGTAAATATACGGAAACGGAAGTAAAAACATGGGGCCGGAACGGGAAACAGCACGCCGTACACCCATAAAATCAGAATCCCAACACAACCATTAAAAATCCTACCCTGAGACACATCCCAACCCGTCAGCCACCCTAGTGAAAACAATCAAAATGGGAAAAGTTGCGAAAAAAGCGTGCGACCGCAAGCGGCAGGTCCACTTCTCCCATGAGGAACTCACCGTGCTCACAGAGACCCGCCAGGAGAATGCTGCCGTCGTCTTCTCGACGCAAATGACCAGGACGGCACTTGCGAACAAGAAGGCCATATGGGCCCTGGTGGCACAGCGGGTAAGTGCGGTGGGGACCGCACCCCGCAACCCACAGCAATGCAGAAAGCGATGGGACGACTTGCGGATACGCGTACGGAGCATACTATCAGCCAACCGTAACATTGCCACAGCTACCGGGGGAGGATCGGAATCACCCATCAAGTTGACCCCCTGGGAAGAAATCTGTGCCTCCACCATTGGAATGGAGAGTATAGAGGGAGTCGGAGGGATGGAGAAAGGAGTGCAGACATCCGAAGAATCAGGTAGGTGGGCCAAATAAAACAATGCTAAATCCACAATGTCCAATCATGTGAAGTACCATGTGTCCACATAGTGCAACAGAAACACATGTCCAGGAGAACGTCCACATACATTGGCCTGATAACGCACTTTAAAAGTCACATTAAATACATAAATCATAAAAAATCCTAAAAACACCCTCTACACGTGCAGCATGCACACCCTAACTGCAGGCTGCAAAACAACTGCATCCTCAATCCACACAAAAATGAAACCACCTCCAAGGCCCTGACCCAAATCACCCTCAGGTACCACCCAAATGCATGTGATACATTGCCATTCCAATTTCCACAGACCCATAAATAACGCTCGCCCTCCTTTACTCCACCACAGGGTCCGATTCAAACGACGAGCTTCAGGACACCCCTACCAGCACACCTGCAAAGAGGGCCAAGACCAACGGCCAAAGACCCTACACCTCAGCTGCACGGATCAAGACACGGCAGCAGCACAAATCAAGTGGCAGCACACAGGAGGGGACTTCAACAGGCACCCCAGCAGCCAGCATGCCCACAACAGCAGCACCACAGGTCCCCCCAATGGATGCCACAGAAGGCACTGCTTCTGGTGGCAGCAGCACCATAGGTGACACTGCATTAATGGCAGCATGCTCCGACACAGAAAACGGTGCTGTCGATGTAGGATCCATCCATGACCTGTCTCAATCCCCCTGTTTGTTTCATCCCGTACACCATGAGGATACCACGCAGGGGCACCCACAAGACGACGACTGGCCATCCCCCACAAGCCCTGTGGCAAGGCAACATGAGGTGATCAGCCCCTCTGTGACACCACCGCAAATGGGCATGGCCCAGCAGAGGCAACAGTCCCTCGACCAGGTGATCGTGCAACAGCAGCAACTGGCCACGCTCCTCAAGGAGCATGCTGATGAATGTGGGGGTACTAAGGCAGCCATAGAAACATCTACTGAGACACTTAGGGCAGAAATGGAGAGAAGTACAGAGACACTAAGGGCACAAATGGAGAGAAGCACCGAGAGCCTGAGGGTACAAATGGAGAGAAGCACCGAGAGCCTGAGGGGGGAACTGCATGCGACGTCCAAAGACGTATGTGCTGAACTTGCCGCTGTGCGCCGTGTGCTCACTGAGCTCTCACAAACCCTTAGGGACATGCATGGACGTGAGCAGGCAGAGACATCATCCGTTGCAAGTTCCGTCCAGGGCAGCCCCCAACGTAGATCTGGGAGGAACCTGCGCTCCACAGGCAGGGGTACCCCTGATACCCGGAGAGGGGGCTTGCAATAGCGTCTGCCCACTGACAATGAGCATCTTTGGACACTGGTGTTCGGGGGGGAGGTAGGAGGGTGGAGGGGGTGTGTTGGGCTTTCTTGGGTGGCGGGTCGATGGGGTGTGTAACATAATTTCACATATGCTATAAACATTTCACAATCATCCAATGAGATGTGTGGACATTGATCTTTGTGTACGAGGCCTTTATAGGCGTACAGTCCATATTGTGCATGTTCCAGACACACACGGTGCCACAAGTCCCGTGTCCATGTATCAGCCACCAGGCGTGAGTGCTAGAAGCATGAATCTATGATATTCTGACGAATTTCACGGGCCTCCTGTGCCTCACGGACTCCTTGAGGTGCTGCCACATCCCCACCCTCATCATGACCATCTTCAGGTGCTTGCAGTTCTGCGTCAGGGGGCATGGGCACATTTCTACGTACGCACATGTTGTGTAGCATGACACATGCCATGACCATCTTTGCAACCTTCTCATGGCGGTACAGGAGTGCCCCGCCAGACCTGCTGAGGCAGCGGAAACGAGCCTTCAGTAGGCCGAATGCCTGTTCTATGACTACACGGGTACGTGAGTGGGCATGGTTGTAGTCCTCCTCATGCTGGTTCTGTGGGTTCCGGAGTGGTGTAAGGAGCCATCTCTTCAGTGGATACCCGGCATCACCTGTTTGTGGACAATAAAGGATGTTTGTGGAATGACATTGCTACGTACGCATCCCCCCCCCCTTCCTGCCAGGTCATTGCCGCATCACATACCCCACATTATCATGCATGAAATGAGACTCACCGAGTAGCCAGGATCTGCTCCCTGCGTGTCGCTCCATGTAGCGTGGTATTGTAGAGTTCCTCAAGACCATAGAATCATGGGTTGATCCAGGAAATCGGGCACAACAATGTGTAAAGATCCTATTGGAGTCACACACCATTTGTACATTAAGAGAATGATATTGTTTCCGGTTGCGGTACTGGACCTCCATGGCATGTGGGACAACCAATTCCACATGGGTGCAGTCGATGGCACCAATGCAACCCGGTATGCCGGCAAGTGCATGGAATCCCACTTTTGTGTTTGTAATCTCCTGCTCCGAGCGTGGTAAAGAGATGTAGTCGTCTGCGTGCTTCAGGAGGGCATCGAGCACTTGCATTAGTGTCCGTGACAACAGTGGCTGTGAAATGCCATGCAACTGTCCGACTGTGTGCTGGTAGGTGCCTGTGGCCAGGAAGTGGAGTACAGACACCACCTTCAGTAGGGGTGGGATGGCGGTTGGGCTATCTATCATGCTGACAAGGTCAGCGTGTGTCATGTCCACAATGGCGGTTATGGTGTCCCGGTCCAAACGGTAGAGGGTGTGGATCTGCTCATCAGTGAGGTTGAACGGATGTGCTCGGAGGCGTGGGATTGCAGGCTGCCTGCGTGGTGGTAGTGGCTGTGCTGGTGGGCCTTGCTGGCCCTGCCTTGCCCTCCTCCTCCTCCTGCGTCTCCTCTGTGCGGCCGGTTGTTGTAGTAGTTGGTGTTCGTCTTCTTCTTGAAGTTGGAGTACTTGCAGTGCTATCAGGTCCCCCAGGGCCAACATCGCTAGTCCTGCCGGTAGCATTTTGGAGTGGGTGTGGTTGTGGGAGGGGGTTGGGTGTGCAATTTATGTGTTTTCAGGGTGTATAGCCTCCACCTGTGGTGATTCATTCCACCTGTGCCAGCTGCAATCCCCTTTGGGCGAGCACATCCCGCACACAACGCTGCAATTTGACGCATGGCATCTTGCTATTACAATCATGTATTTAATCCCGATGGCATTGAAATATTGGTTTATATGTTCATTCTGCTATGGTCCCATTGTTTCACATACTATCTTTGCAGTCGCGAACAAACTTGTGAAGGGTCAGTGGAATGTAGTACTCGATTAACGGTGGACCCTCATGCAGCACTGTACCGAGGTTCACCGACGGGCGGGGCGTCCCATTTGTGAGTGAAGACAGTTGCCATTTTCACACACTGCCGCACTACATGGATGAATTTGTGATTTCAAGCGGTCACAGATGCCTTTTCGACGTGATGTTGCAAATGAGGAATTCGAAGGACAGCGCTTTCGGTTTTCAGCTAGCGGCGAGGAGACGCCCACAGGTCTGACTGTAAATATAACGTTCTATTGTTTAATGTCCTTCGGACAGGGGCCATGGCGAGAATGCAATGATTGATATGAATAGTATGGGATGCGCAATAGCGCAGTGGACGATAAGGCAGGACGTTCCCAAATACATGTTACTTCACAACACTAGAATTCAGGGCTGGAGCACAGTGGATTTTGCAGACTGCATTACGCACAGACTCAATGGAAATTTCACATGTTATGTGAGTAAATAATCAGGCGTTTTTATACCGGGATGAGGGAATGATGTATGGATGCATGGACAGATGATTTAATTGAGAGTTTGCCATGTACATGGCTTTTTGGAATCTATCCCCTTCCCCTGCGCTATGTGATGCAGAGCTGCCATAGTGGGACCATCGTCTATCTGCCCTTGTTGAACCCTCCCTGTCTCGACGCGCCTTCAAACACTTGTGTCTATGCACGTTACTAATCCCATCTAATGGATTCTGTTTTAACAGACGCATGCACACAAACACTCGTTTGTAATAGTGTTTTCACCTCGATTTATAAAGTTATGATTCGCAAGTGATTTTTGGGTGGAAATAATCCTTTTGAGTGGGCTAGCATGCATATGGCTGTAGATTTAGTGTGATCATTGAAGTGAGTAATTCAAATGAAGTTCTGATGCCCATACTATTCTTTTTCATTTCATTTGGGTGACAGGTATCTCCTCCCCTTTTGCCGCTGCCATCTGTATGCCACTCCTGCAGATGGCTTTTACTCCCGACACCTGCTGCTTCGAGTTAATCAGTGGAGCACCATTACGATCTTATGGGACGATCGCCAATGGGCCACATGCCCTTACGCAGTACTAGTGGCTAGGAGCAACATATCGACCTTTCAGCTGGACTAGTGCCTACCTAATGGGACGGCCCTGCGGTTCTAGGCGCTTCCATGTTGCCTTTTTGAACATGAATGTAGCCCCTGTGTACCATGAAGGAACAGGGCGTCACACAAGAAGAAGCTGGTCATTTATTGCGGATGCAGCCCACATTAATGCAAAATATTTTGGAGTTTATGACCTAATAGCTGTATGGGCTTGGTGATTTTGATGTGCATTAAAATTGTATTCTGATATTAACCGTGTAGCGTTATTCTTTGCAAGTAATGTAGCATATTCCTATTTGTGGAGCGATGTATTGTGAGAAGATCTGCATTGGCTTCCGGCTTCTGAGTATAGTTGCGTGGTACTGTACTGGCCGCGTTTGCCTACGAAGCCCAGTAAGGTCAGGGATAGGGGCTGCCATTATGACTGTTTTAATGATGTCATGCTCAGGGGCGGGGGATTAGCTTTTGTGTAACAGATGCCGGTCAGCCAGGTGGTTTGGTGGAATGATGTGATTATCAGAATATGGCTGGTCACAGGTGCCTGTGTTTGCGTGCGTTTCTTGGAGGGAGACTGAGGTCATGTCCATTGGAATAGCTTCTGTATTCGTGCCATCTGTGCCCTGCAGCTCCCATTGGCCCCTCTTGAGATGTGCCTGGCTGCTCAGTCACTCTGCCAACTTGTGTGGTACATGCTTATGCTGATGGTTGGTTTGTTTACTGGCAAGAGTACAGGGCTGGTGCAGTCTCCCTCAGGATACTGCTTTGAATGTTGCCTTACACTGGTGTCAAGCGATGGGGGCCTGTTGTTGTTTTGTCTCATATTTCAGTTCATATTGCTGTACTTGAACCTTCACATGCCTGTGCTGCATCAGTACGGCAATGGTGACATGCCAAATATGGATGGCCACTCACAAGGCACTTGGAGCCCCTACATTCATTTGTTCGTTGGCATGCATGGGTGACTTGTACATTTCACTGGTTGCATTGTGTGACTTCATTGCACCTACGAGGAGTTGTGCAATGTGGGCAGGGAGTGGTGTACAGGCACTCAGTAGGGCCATTTACGGTTGGTTCACGATGCCGTAATTCTCACCATGGCGGAATGGTACTTTCCGCCATGCTTGATGGCGTTAAGTAAATGTCCGCTAGGGTCAGAATTCGCGTACCGTTGCGCCATGGTGGTAATTACGGTTTTGCATGGCGCGCGTGCGCGTACTTGGTGCAGTTAGCGTTGGCGTTCACTACGGTGTCGCTACTGGCATCGTACTTTACGGTGACGGGTCATAATCGCACCGAGCGCTATTCGATGGCGGTATTGCATTTCCGCCATCGTTTTTCGATTTCCGCCAGGGTCGTAATGAGGGCCAATGTGTTTTACCGATATTCAGTAATCCATGTACAGTGCCCACATGGCATGGTTTTTGCTAATGTACACACCCTCAATGCGTTTGTCATTTGCTCATTACTGGTGGTGAATGTCTAGGGTTGGTTAGTGGGTGGGACTCTGGAATATGTGCTTAGCTGAACAGCATATTCAACTCTCACATTCCAGTTAGAAACGGTGTTTCATGCTTCTTTCAACACCAAAACATCGATTGTGTTTGTCAGTCAGTTCAAACTGCAAGGATCTTAAACGATATCACACTGATGATACCTAATGAGTGTGACACGTTTATTGTTGTCTGCACCATTGAAAGGTGTTTGTCTTGGGGACACACAAACAATGTAAAAAAAAGGAAATGGTCTATAATGCAAAAATACTTTTCCTATGCTACAACAAGAGGAATGACAGACTGTATGGCACTGATAACTCCTAATGAGGGCAACACATGTATGTAGTCATCTGCATTGTTCAAAGCTGTCCGCCTTGAGTCGATGAAGCTATGAATAAAATGGTGCCGCCCTGTCAGACCAAGACATTTTTCTGGAGTCAAAACCCCACTTTTTAGCTAATGTGCATACTCACAATGCATTTACTCAGTGGATCTGAACTGAAAGTGAACTTCCATAGATGGTCACTGGGGGCACTCTTGCACGTGTGCTGCAGCTGAAGTGGCATTATCTACTCTCTCATTTTCAGGTAGATATCCTTCATGCTTCTTTAAACCATTATAACATGGTGTTTTCTAAACAGTGCGCCAAAGAAAAGGATGGCGGATTGTATGGCACTGGAAATTGCTACTGAGGGGACACATATATGTGGTTGTCTGCATTTGTAAGAGTTGTTTGTCTTGGGTTCAGGAAGTTAGGAAGAATTGCCACACAGCCAAAAAGAGTTTTCTGACACAAAAAGCATGCTTTTCAATAGATTTGCATACTGTCAATGCATCATCAGTCAGTGGTTCTGAACTTGAGGTGAACTTCCGTGGTGGCTATGTGGCTTAGCAAAAGCATTGACCGTTTTTGATAAACATACCGAAGCAACAATCAGATGGTTTTTGGACTAAAATTGGTAGTCACTAATGTGTGATGGTTTTATACATGGGTGGCTGCTTTCTTCGGAGCTGTCTGTCTTTCGCTGATAACGTTATGTGTAAAGTAGTGCTTCCCTGAAATGCAAACACAATCTTCTGTAGTGAGGAAGTATGTGTGTGTGCTAATTCCTACCCACACTCCATTTTAAATGGTTCTGTACTGGGAGTGAATGTGCATGGATGGTTATTGTGTGACCCTGTTGAATGTGTGTCTTAGCTGAAATGGCCTATTTAAATCTCACATTTCAGGTAGATGAGGATGTTCGTACTTTTTTTTTAACTCACCATAACACTGATGTGTTTGTATACCCCAAACACAATAAGGCCATGCTATTGCGTGTTTGTGAGTCCTAACGAAGATACATGTTTATTTATTTGTCTGTCCACTTATTAGCTTTCTGTCTTGAATTGATAATGTTATAAATAAAATATCACTATCCTATAAAGGAAAGACACATTTTTTAATCTATAGCATGCTTTTATCTAATTTGCATGCCCACAATGGATTGATCTGTGGTTCGATAATGGAGGTGAGTGTTGTATTGTGCCTTTTCCCTCGGGTTTGTATCCTTACTTGGCTGCTCATTTGTGCCTTCGTCTATATGTGTTAGGAAAGGAGGTGTGTTGTATTGTGTCTTTTCCCCTGTCTGTGTGAGCTGATGTCATGAGAGTTTGTTAGAAATCTGTGTGATGTTGTGATAGAATGTTTGGTGTGTATGTGGAATGTTAGTGTTTGACTTGATGTTCCAACCAGGGAGTTGGAACTATGTAGCATGGGTGGTTGGAGCCTATGGGCTCAACTCCCTATCCTTAACACCTATACCTAGTGAATTTATACCTGATGTCACCTGATTACTCCTATGCTTAATAAATGAACTTACAGAACGTACCTGCTGCCTCTAAGATTTCATCCAGGGAACGCTCCTGGATGGCTCTCTTGCTTCGCTGAAATGCCCTCTTCCACGCACACATTTCAACTCAATGGGCCTCATTATAAGTATGGCCGTAAGGTACCAACGGTACGGTAGTTTATACTGGCACCGTTGCTACCATACCGCCATACTACGAGCTGTACTCGAGTGTGCCTGTCAGCCCGCCAGGTCTGACCTGGCTGGCAGAGCGACACCCGCAAGCACAGCAGGTCAGATGCACAGGCACCGTTGTGAAAGGTGCCGGTGCATCCAACATTCTCATTCCCATTGGGGCCTATGGGGCTCAAATGGGAATGGGGTTGTACCGGCTCCGGCGCCCGCCAAAGAGCAATTACTGGGTCCCACAAGGCTGTCATGACCCGGTAATTGCCCATTCGTGGGTGCCGGACCCGGATGCGAGTTTGGGGGTAGGCTTGCCAGTTTTACCGGCAAGGCTACCTCCAACCTCGTAATGAGGCCCAATGGCTTTTTGAGTTCTTTCTTAAACGCACCATAAGATTGATGGATTTTACTTAACATACCTCAGTCCTCCAACCATAATAATGTCAGAACATATTATTGTTAAGATGGACTTCTGAACTCGGACCTGGAGGGGTAGAGGTTCAGAAGGCCAGCCTAGTTTCTTTGAACAGGGTAACCTCTGGACAAGCCAGACCAATCAGGGTAGCGATGGCAGTGGTCAAGACTAAGGGCTTCATTACATGGATGGCGGTAAGGGTTTACCGGTATTTTACCGGTACCGGTAAATCCTTACCGCCTTACTACGAGGTCCCTTTGCGGGTTGGGGAATTTAACGCCTGCTTTTTGCAGGTGTTAAAAACCAACCTGCAAAGGTACCAGGGAGCTAATTACGGTACCGCAATTTGATGTAGCGTAATTAGCGCCTTCCCCATTCCCATAGAGCCCTATGGGGCAAAAATGGGATTGGGGAAGGGCAATGGTGGAAGGGGGAATTACCGCCCCGCCAACCTTGGAATAGGGCCGTAATTCCCCTTTCCACCAAGGCGGTGCCGGTATTTTACCGGCATGAACCATGGCCCTAAAAGCGCCATGGTTCACCGCCATCCGTGTAATGAGGCCGCAAGTCTCAAGAGGGGCGAGGGTGAAGGAAAGACCTCAATGAGCACACAAAGCAAGGACACTTACAAATTACTCCAGACAGGTGTTATATTAGAAATATAGACACATTTATTACAAGGCCTTTTGTAACATCAACCATAGCAAAGAATCACAATAATACTAAAGTAAACCAACACATCACAATCAATACAATATATATACAAGACCGAGGGGTCTAAGGAGTTAGGAGCAGGTAATATGTAGACCACCTAGATGGGGAGGAAAACAGGCAGTGCAAGTAATCATTAGACCCAGTTCCAATGGACAAACGAGGGCCTCTTCAAGGATATGAGGCAGTTCAGGAAGGTGAATGAAGTGATGCAGAACAAGTCCCCACTACTCAAGCAAGGCCTCCACTTGTGGGCAGAGGCCGGGTGAGAGTGCGGGTATAGAGTTGCTATTTCACAACAGCGGTAGACAAGAAACGGGCTCCTGCGCAAGGGGCCACCGGTTGGGGTATGGACTACTCACCGGTCTCCAACGCAGGCAGACCCAGACTTCTCTAGTTCAGTTCACGTTGCTGGCAGGTTCAACTGCGATGATCAGGACGTCTCGACACCTTGTAGATTCTGCGTAGCAGGATGCAGGGTTGAGAGTGTCCCAAATGCAGCAGACGTGCACAGGTTGTTACTACAGCAGGGCAACACGGCAACCGCATTTACTCTGGTTCGGGCGCACTCGTCTCACTTCAGATCTGGGAATGCCAAGTGTACGAAATTCGGTGTGAGGGTGCATTGAAGGCAGAGCAAGCAGTAAACCAAGTTTCGTGGCCTTCCCGAAACGGCGGTGGTGACAGAGCAAAGCATCCTGCGTAAGCTGGTCAGCCCACTGGTTGACCCAGGGACACTTCCGAAGAGGCTTACTTGCAGGGTTTGATGAAGGTGCCGGGAATAGTTGATCCCACTATTCCAATGGGTCGAAGCGCCTTTGCAGACCTTCTAGGACGATCAGATGCAGAGGGGTCTCGCAGGACGACAGCAGTTCAGGGTACCAAACCTTCAGCGGGTCACCAGTGGTTCCTCAACTCAGCTTCTTGTTACAGGATACTTGGCTCATTATCCCTTGTTCGGTGTGAACTCAGGAGATCGACATGGTAGTGGTGTTTCCAGCCTCCTCTTATCCAAAGTTCCCTTCGTGCCAAAACGGAGAAGACCCAATGGAAGATCTGCTCACAAACACTCACACCATATGTGGACCTATCACGGACCACGGTTGTTCCCGGGCATTCAGGACACTCCAGACTCTCTGACACCTAGGATGAGTATTGGGACCAGACATCCCAACCCACATCCTGGAGGCACACACAAGGCATGCAGAAGCCCGCGAAAGCGTTGTGTTTCGCGGGAAAGTGCATGACCAAATAAGGACTGCCCCGGGTCGGCTCGACCTAGGGGTAGGTGAAGGGGCAAGACGGTCAGCGGACAGGACAAAGAACCTTGTGGCATGGCCATTTTGGAGCCAGGCCACTCATTGGTGCCAAACGCGGTAAGTGCGGATAACATGGCGAAAAAGGGTTCAAAACACAAGAGAAACGATAGCTGCCACCAGTCCCGTCTGTGACACACTTGCACAGTTCATTATAAGTCCAGCGAGAGTTTCTAGGGCCTTTGGAATGACAAGAGACCCAAGAGAGTGGTAATGTAAATTACGGTGCACTCTTGTTTCATGTTGCACAAAAGCTGCAACATGAGGAAAGGACTAAGGGAAACAAAGTCTCCCAGTACTGACTGTCTTAAGGGCATGTCAGTTTCCCCATAAGAATTGAGCGAAAGCCCAGAGGAGTGCCTGGAAGGCTGCGCTTCTCTGGCAAAGTCTAGATCAGGGTGTAAAACAACAGCAAAAAGTTTGGGGGTTGCCACATGGAGGGAAAATTACATACAATTATGAAATCTTTCCTAACACTCGCCCCTCCCAGACTAAGGAAAGGGGGAACTAATCCACCCCTGGATGAGTTTCTTGTTCAGGTCGGTTAAACATTCTGGACAACCCATCAGCATTGCTATGTTGGACACCTGGCCTATGCTCAATAGTGAAGTCGAAGCTTTGTAGACTTATGGACCACCTAAGCAACTTTGGATTCTCTCCCTTCATGTTCATCAGCCACTTTAAGGGCTTATGGTCAGTTTGCACAGTGAAGTGGGTCCCATAGAGGTAGGGCCTCAGCTTCCGTAGGGCCCACACAACAGAGAAACATTCTTTCTCTACTGTGGTCCATCTGAGCTCTCTGTCCTTAAGCTGGCGACTAATGAAACCAATAGGGTGTTCCTTACCCTTCTCATCTACTTGTGATAGTACAGCTCCTATCCCAGTGTCAGAGGCATCTGTCTGCACAATAAAAGGTCTTTGGTAATCAGGGGCCCTGAGTACAGGGGCCTGGCACAAGGAGTCTTTTAAGCCATAGAAGGCCTTCTCACACTCTTCAGTCCAAGTTACCTTCTTGGGATTCTTCGGAGTGGTGAGAGCAGTCAGAGGGGCAGATATGGTGCCATAGTCTGCCATGAAATTTCTGTAATACCCTGTGAGTCCTAAGAAGGCTCTCACTTGGGTCTATATAGTGGGGGTAGGCCAGTCTTGTACTGCTTGTACTTTACTTGGTAGAGGCTTTATCCTCCCTCCACCTACTTCATGTCAAAGGTAAACCACTGAGCCTTGTCCAATCTGGCATTTTCTGGCCTTTATGGTCAAGTGGGCTTTCTGAAGAGCCTGTAACACAATCCCAAGGTGTTTCACATGGTCTTCCCAGGTGGCACTGAAAACTGCTATATCATCCAGATATGCAAGACAGAATTCATCCAACCCATTCAATACATGATTCGCAGGCCTCTGGAAGTGGCAGCTGCATTCTTCAACCCAAAAGGCATTACCCTGAACTGGTAAAGACCTTCAGGACATCTGGTGGCATGGTCAACCAATACCAGGATAAACCTATTGCCTGAGGATGTTTGGGGGTCAAGGGGACCAACAATGTCGATCCCTACCCTCTCGAATGGTACTCCCACAACTGGGAGTGGTAGCAATGGAGCTTGGATTGTTGAACCACTCTTACCAGATAATTGGCAGGAGGAACAACTCCTGCAGTGACTTTCTACTTGCAACCCCATCTTGGGCCAGTAGAAGTGCATGGATAACCTTTGCTTGGTCCTTTTAATACCAAGGTGATCAGCAAGGGGCACTTCATGTGCCAGCTGCAGGAGGAAGGGTCTTACAGCAAGGGGAACCACCAACCTCCTATGGTATCCTTCTGTAGACTCTGTGGGCTCACTATACAGGAGTCCACCTTCCCAATAAATCCGATGCTTCCCAGGAGGTTCACCCTCAAGCTGGGAGCAGTCCTGTCTCCTTAGGATTTCCAGAGATGGGCACTCGCGTTGGCCTTTACTGAATTCTTCCCTGTCAGGACCACCTTCTACTAACAAATCGTTTAGTTCAGGATGGTCATTGGGGTCAAACACTTCAGGCATCACCACCTCCTCGTCAGGTCCGGGTGATTAACCAACTACCTCCACCGCAGTGGTAGGCGAGTTAGGGGGAATATTCTCTTTCCCTCTTCTTGGTTTCTTGACTCCTGTAGCCTTGGGTTTCCCCTTTGGCTCGGGCAGGGCATTGGTCTTGGCCAATGCTGCCCTTGTTTGAGACCTTGTGCAGGGTCTGTCAGCAGTATCTCCCACAAGCCCTAAAGCTCTGAGATCATTGCCCAACAAGACCTTTCCTGGGACATTCCTCTGAATTCTCACTGGAATCCTGACTGCTGTACCATTGATAGTAAGATTTACAGGTATTACTGGGAACATGAGAGGTGGGCCTTCAGCCAATTTACTGGCCATCAGAGTAGCTCTGGCAACTTCCTCTGAGTCTACCAAGGTAGAATCCACTACAGTTCGACTGCACCCACTATACCTAAGAGCTGGAGTATCTACTCCATTGATCAGCACACTGTCTTTAAAGTAGTGCTTGGTGTTATCTGGAATCCTAGCATAAGCCTCTGTGACATTAGGCACCCAGGAACCCAGGGAAACTAAAACTACCTCAGCTTCAATATCGCTGGGGAAGGAGTCTGAGGAGAAGGATGCTCCGGTAATCTCTTCTTCCTCGTAGGAGGAGAAGGCCAGATGAGCAGAGTGGACCCCCAAGGTTTTGACCTTACATCTGGGATCCCCCTTCACGTGGTCAGTTGCTCCACAAGCAAAACAAGATCCATTGGGTCTATTTACATAGGGAGGCTTAGTATAACCAGAGTTCTGTTTTGGAGGCTGACCTCCACTACCCTGTGAATTCTCTTGTGTCTTACCCTTATTTTTCTTTTTGTGGCCCTTTTGGGAAGAAGATTTATCAGTTTTCCCACCCTCCTTATCTTTGGACTTTTTCCCTTCCTCCAGCTTACCAGGATGAGTCTTGTCCTAATGGGACACTCAATGTGACACCCATACATCTGCTGCAATGGCAAGCTTCTTACTATCTATCTCCTTTCAATATGCCAAAAGCTGCTTAAGCTCAGGGGAAGAAGATGCAAAAATATGTTCCAGCATGACAACACTTATCATACCTTCAAAGGTAGAAACTTTATAACCTTCGACCCAGCCAGTGAAGTTTTTTAAGGATTCGGTTACATAAGATACCCAAGTACCACCTTCTTTTTTCTTATACTCTCTGAATCTTTTTAAGTATTGGGCAGGAGTCTTTCCAAACTTTAAAATGAGAGTCTGCTTCAACATTGCAAAATCTGCTCTCTCAGCTTTCGACATTTCCATAATGGCACTGCAGCCAGAATGGGGAAGTCTGCTAAGTAACCAGGCAATTTTATCAGCATTGTCAACTTGTTGAACTTCACATGCATACTCAAATGTATTCAGCCAGTCCATAATGTCATTCTTTTCCTCATACACACTGAGCAGATCTTTTGGAAACCTTGTATGAGAGGAGGCCCCAGACCCATGTCCAGGACCCTTGGATCCATTGGCAACTTGGAGCTTGGCCAGTTCCAACTGGTGATCCCTGTCTTTCTGTTTTTTCTGCATGTTCGATCTTTAGCTTGGCCCTATTGAACTCAAGCTCTTCCTGGACTTTGGCCATATTGAACTCCAGCTCCTTCTGCCTAAACAGCAGCTCTTGCTTCTTGAATTCAAGCATGGCTTTGCCATCAGCACTGGCAGAGGAAACATTGGACATTTCATCCTCCCTGTCCTCATGGTCACTTTGGACCAGTGCAGCAGCAGAACTGTCAGTTCTACCAGTGAGAGCAGCCCCACCTCCTTCTGCACTGTCCTCTGAAGCTATAGCGCTAAGCTGAGCTTCTTGCCACGCCATGATTCTTTGGATCATTTCCATTTTGGTGCCTTGAGAGGAGACACCTCTCTCAGCACACATCTTTTTCAATGTTTCGGATTTGGAAGCATTTAAAGTTAACAAGGTACTTGTTTCCATACTGTTAGATACGACTATGGCCTTTAAAAAGTTATACTACGAGAATTCACTATGTGTCCTGGTAGGAATAACTTGAAATGCTTTCGCTCGTGCACAACACTGGATACCTTCAGTCGTATCCCACCGCTGTACACCAATTTGTTAAGATGGATTTCTGAACTCGGACCTGGAGGGGCAGAGGTTCAGAAGGCCAGCCTAGTTTCTTGGAACAGGGTAACCTCTGGACAAGCCAGACCAATCAGGGTAGCGATGGCGGCGGTCAAGACTAAGTCTCAAGAGGGGTGAGGGTGATGGAAAGACCTCAATGAGCACCCAAAGCAAGGACACTTACAAATTACTCCAGACAGGTGTTATATTAAAAATATTGAAACATTTATTACAAGGCCTTTGTAACATCGACCATAGCAAAGAATCACAATAATACTAAAGTAAACCAACACATCACAATCAATATAATGTATATACAAGACTGAGGGGTCTAAGGAGTTAGGAGCACGTAATATGTGGACCACCTAGATGGGGAGGAAAACAGTCAGTGCAAGTAATCATTAGACCCAGTTCGACATCTGAAATACACCTAACTAGGAGAAAGTCCGAGCCCTATGAAGAGTGGAGCCTTATGCTCAAAAGTACCTGCATGCGCTGGTGCCAATGGACAAACGAGGGCCTCTTCAAGGATATCAGGCAGTTCAGGAAAGTGAATGAAGTGATGCAGAACAAGTCCCCACTACTCAAGCAAGGCCTCCAATTGTGGGCAGAGGCAGGGTGAGAGTGCAGGATAGAGTCGCTGTTTCACAACAGCGGTAGAAAAGAAACGGGCTCCTGCGTGAGGGGCCACCGGTTGGGGTATGGACTACTCACCGGTCCCCGAAGCAGGCAGACCCAGACTTCTCCAGTTCAGTTCACGTTGCTGGCAGGTTCAACTGCGATGATCAGGATGTCTCGACACCGTGTAGATTCTGCGTAGCAGGATGCAGGGTCGAGGGTGTCCCAAATGCAGCAGACGTGCACAGGTTGTTACCACAGCAGGGCAACACGGCAACCGCGTTTACTCTGGTCCGGGCGCACTCGTCTCACTTCAGACCTGGGAATGCCAAGTGTACGAAATTCGGTGTGAGGGTGCCATGGACGCAGAGCAAGCAGTAAACCAAGTTTCGAGGGCATCCCCAAAACAGCGGCGGTGACAGAGCAAAGCGTCCTGTGTAAGCTGGTTAGCCCACTGGTTGGCCCAGGGACACTTCCGAAGAGGCTTACTTGCAGGGTTTGATGAAGGTGCCGTGAATAGTTGATCCCACTATTCCAATGGGTCGAAGCGCCTTTGCAGACCTTCTAGGACGATCAGATGCAGAGGGGTCTCGCAGGACTACAGCAGTTCAGGGTGCCAAACCTTCACCGGGTCAACAGCGGTTCCTCAACTCATCTTCTTGTTGCAGGATACTTTGCTCCTTATCCCTTGTTCAGTGTGAACTCAGGAGATCGACATGGTAGTGGTGTTTCCAGCCTCCTCTTATCCAAAGTTCCCTTCGTGCCAAAACGGAGAGGACCCAATGGGAGATCTGCTCACAAACACTCACACCATACGTGGACCTATCACGGACCACGGTGGTCCCAGGCATTCAGGACACTCCAGACTCTCTGGCACTCAGGATGTGTATTGGGACCAGACATCCCAGCCCACATCCTGGAGGCACACACAAGGCATGCAGAAGCCCGCAAAAGCGTTGTGTTTCGTGGGAAAGTGCATGACCAAATAAGGACTGCCTCGGGTCGGCTTGACTGGGGGGAAGGTGAAGGGGCAGGAAGGTCAGAGGACAGGATAAAGAACCTTGTGGCATGGCCATTTTGGAGCCAGGCCACTCATTTGTGCCAAACTCGGTAAGCACGGATAACATGGCAAAAAAGGGTTTAAAACACAAGAGAAACGATAGCTGCCACCAGTCCCATCCGTGACACATTTGCACAGTTCATTATAAGTCCAGCAAGGACTAAGGGAAACAAAATCTCCCAGTACTGACTGTTTTAAGGGCATGTTACTTTCCCCATAAGAATTGAGCGAAAGCCGAGAGGAGTGTGGTGGAAGGCTGTGCTTCTCTGGCAAAGTCTAGATCAGGGTGTAAAACAACAGCAAACAGTTTGGGGGTTGCCACATGGAGGGAAAATTACATACAATTATGAAATCTTTCCTAACACTTATACTGCTAGTTTCTAACAAAAGGGAGACATGAAAGTGTTGCTTTGTATTCTTAAAAAATGTCTGTCTTGCATTAGAAAACGTGGGTATAAGATATTGCACTATACGGCAAAGACGAGAGTATTCGGCAAAAAACATAGTTTGAGCTCATTTGCATACCCACAATGCTTTGCTCAGTGACTTTAAACTGAGAGAGTGAGAGAGAGAGAGAGAGAGAGAGATACTGATAACTCTACTATCACACTGCAGAACAATGAACCCAAAAGAATGCCCAGGTACGGTTACTAATGAGGCCTAACTGTGTTTGTTTTGTGTTATAAAGAGTCTGTTTAGACATTTCCTTTTACTGAATTGTACTTTTTTTAAAGTTAAACTTAAAAAGGTATCTTTAACCAATTATTTTACACTAAGTGTCAATGTTTTAAGGTTATTTAATACTGTACCGAGAGTGCATAGGCAGTACAGTCTGATCCTATGCCTAGTTGGCATTTATGCTGAGGCACACCTGAGCCACCTCATGACCCAACAAGACGTTGCCTGCTGCCATGCACAGTGGCCCTTTCGGTGGGGCAGGACCTTCAGATCGGACCTGAGCTCCTACTTTGGCATCCTATGCATGGCCTGTTGTCATGACTTTGCCCACTTTTACCAGGACAGGGTCTTCAAACCTGCCCCTGGGTTCCCAAAAAACCTAATGGGCAAAGGGGGTTGGTATGAGACCATGTGCAGTGGCTACTTTGAATAGGCCAGAGCTTTCAGCCTTGCCCAGGAACCCACAAGCCACTCAAAAGGCCCATTGGGAAAACCATTTATCCAAGCATACAGTTGTGCACTGGGAACCATAAAACCACCTGAGTCACCCACTTAACATTGCCACAGTCATGCTACCCCACTTTAACTGGGGTAGGACGTTTGCTCCCTGCCTGGGAACAAGGAAGTGTCAAAACAGACAAACAGACTCTCTGGGTAAGGTCTGTGGTTCTGACCAATGGCTACTTTGGGCGGAGCACTCCAAACTGACACACAGTAGACATTAGCTTTAACTTTCAACCATGGCTTGCAGCCTTTTTCACTGGGGCATGACCTTTAGTTCTGTCCACAGAACCCTGATCACCCCCATTCCCCCCAACAGTACAACTAGGAACTAATTTATAACGAATTCTTTATTTGCTATGTTAGGACAGATTTTGAAGTCTGGATTAGCACCACATTTGTGAAAGCGCATTTTTGGGATTAGTCTCGGCTCCTTGTGGACTGTTGGCATAAATCCATTCAGCGGGTCCGGCTGTAGGTAAGAGAAAGCTTTGCTCTATGGTACATGAATAGGAACATCATTTTGGGCCCCCACATAACAATACACACATCCCGAGAAAGAACATGAAACTTAACACATATACATAGCTGAGTCTCTATATTTGTATAATGGTTTTGTGAATTGGCAAAACCACAGTTATAAGCCTACCAACATGCTCTTCCTATAGTGAGGGTCAAACTTAACTAGAGAGTCATTAAAGCTCACTCTTAATGTACAAAAGTACAAAACAAATGTACAATAGATGTTGCATTTAACAAGTTCATTAATGTCAGAGCTGTATCCCAAGTATTTGTCTACCCAGGCCAGACCCGAGTTAGGTGGTTCATCATTAACTAGCACTAACTACTCTACAATAGAACGTTGCTTTGAAGAACTTCCATAATGTCATAACCCTAACCAGTTTCATATCTTAGCAGCCTCAATCTCAACTACTTATTCATATGAAAAAAAAATGTGTAAAGCGAGTGGACGAGTTTTCTGACACCTCAATGCCACCTACATTTTATGAATAACCCGTGTTTGCAGCTCTCTGTAACGCCCATTCTCTTCAGGTATAGGTGACAAATATTTCATCAAAGAAGAAGGTAAACGTTTTATGCTGAATAATTGTCTGAACCTGTTGACATAAATGTCAGTCATTGCCACCCCCTGTAAAATGTACACAGTTCTACCCTTTCGATATTATGGTCATATTTTGGAGAACAGAGATTGAACACCAGCCCTCAGTGATCCCTTTGAGGCATCTTTACTTTGGACAAGAATGTTGGTCAGAAAAGGGATACAGTAACTGTCATCACATTGAAATAATTAAATAATTAAATAATGTGATAATTTAATAATTAAATAATTAAAAGAGCCGAGTGACTTTATATGGCAGGGTTACTCATTGGTGGGTTCCTCAACTATAACTACAAAAAATAAACTTAAACATGTTTTAACATATGTTTGTTGGGCATGGCCCACTCCTCAATATTTAGATATATTTTTTGTATTTTGCTATTATCACCTTAATAAACATGTTACCAAACAGCTGATAAAGAGTTCAGAGAATGTCCATCGCCACTCAGATTAGTTTGCCACTTCCCTGTGGCCAGCAATGGGAGGTGTAGGTAGATGTCACATGTGAATGATTCCTTGGTTTTTTCCACAGGGAGGAAGACATTATGCATTGTATTTGCTTGTGACAATGAACCTTCCCTGACGTATAACCGCCAGCTTCACCAAGGGCAACAACTTGTGGCAGGTCATTATCATGCAATAATCACCCCTTCCTCGGTTTTTAAGGCTTAGCTAGCTCATGGAAATTATTAATGATCTCCAATGTAGCCAATCAGAATGCTTGCAATGCTGTCAATAAATAGTGTTGTTGACTGCACTAGGGACGTTATGTTTCTTAAGCAAAAGGTGAACATTAGTAAATATTTCCCTGTATTCTAGGAACAAACATATAATTTCCCAGTAAGAATTATTTCAACAGGATACTCCCTGCCTGCTAGTATCTTGTATTCATTGCACCTTCAATGTAGTAGACACCATCCAATTTAAAGCATCAAGTGAAAGCTAAAATATGAGCAAATGCATTCACTTTCTCGTAGAGAAACAGTTCATTTTACAGCTCACCCACTGCTTGCTCATGTTACATACTTCCTATGTCTGCCAGGCCCACAATTAAACAGTTACCTTTCACCATTTTATTTGCTCACAAGTAGCAGAGATTTCTACTGCACCATACCAATTCCAAAACGTATATGTGTTAATTCGGCACAGTTAACCATTCAGCTCTCCCACATCACCTGGAAACATAATTTTGAATCTCTGGTTCTGCCCTCCACCTGGCCCTTCAAGTCCAAAATCCAATATGGTGGAGTACCTCAAGTTGCCATCCATATCCCCATAGTTATTTAATGCCTATCTGAGACCTCACGTTGACCTCATCATCTCCACAAAACCATCTTTCAAACGTATGCAGATGATACTCAGATAATATTCACTCCGGAAGAATCTGCTCCAGCAGACCATCATTTTTTCAGATTGCTAGCTCCAGATTCAGGACTGGATATTTGATAGCAACCTATGTCTGAATGCCTTACTGACAGGGAGGATAGCTCAGGGGCAGTGTGCTCGCCTTGGAAGCACGACAGAGCAACACAGGTTCGATCCCCGGGTCCGTGCCTAGAAACCTCTGGGTATATATGTTATCATTTCATATCAAATACTCTACCTTGGAAATGTAATTCTTGCTGCCCTCCGCTTTACCTGGCCTCACTCCTTTGGACCCCCCCCCCCCCACACATGTGTTGCATCAGCCAAATCCCTGGAGTCTGCTATCCTTAAGGCAACAAATACAGGAACTCACTAAAAATCTCACTGCCACCTGAATGTGCTGAAAAGTATCCTGCCACTCCCAAATATTATGCAAAAAGGTCAGGCCACCGCTGCAGTGGTCCTTCTATGTATTTGATATTTTCGGGGTCCCTCCTAACATTTCGCAACAATTGCAAGTGATCCAGATGAATGCAGAAAGATTCATTTTGGGCCTCAAACCAAGGGTTCACATTAGTCCTGTCCTCCTGTCCTGTAATGGCTCCAGTTAAAAGCATGTATTGAAACACAGGTGCACTTTATCTAAGGGGGAAAGGCAAAAGACCCTTCCCTGGAAGGCACCTGAGATCCCTATGCTACACAACACTGGTGACTGTTGCATTTAGGAAAGAGGAAGTAGGGTGACAAAAGCCTATGATAAGCTGAATCTTGCATTTTAAAACAATTGCCTATGGCCAGCAAAGAATGAAAGTATCACCCTCACTTCTGTAAAAAAAAGCTGAAGACTTTTCTGTTCAGGAAATACATTAGCCTCATCTAGTGAACTCTCATTATCCCTTAGTCATCATGCCAGTTATAATTACCTTGCTACTCCTCCTCCCCTTTTTTTATTAATTGATATTATTAGCTTGCTCACTGTGCCTCATCTGTTTTGCAGTGTGATTAATTAATTAAGTAATTGATCAATTACTTGTAATTTACAAAGCTCTTTGCCTGTCTCAAGTCCTTGTGATGAATTGTATGCATCTTGTACAGTAGCAAGCTCTACTCATCTTATGAGCAGTTTGATTTACTATTGATGCATGTACTTTTGCAATTTTTTCTTTATGGCGCCCCACCCTTTACACTTTGCCATTCAGAATGTCCCCACACCCTGTGAAAAATTCAGTTTCCCACCTCTCTCCCTTTGCCATGGGAGCACTGTGAAACATCATTGGCTGTAGTTGTTGCCTTATAAAAAATAAAATAAATTGACTAATGGACATCAGGAGGGAAGATGATTGCTCTGGGTACTGATCATTGCATAGAATATGGTCCCCAGCTTCATCTAGGACATAAGTTGATGCAGGCCATTATATAATAATGATGATCCCTATCTCGAACCATAAGGCCAAAATACTGCTTTCATCGAGCAACTGCATTTTCCAGCTTTTTTCATCCTCCACCAGCAGTGGCATTTTTGCTGTGGCAATATGGAACACATTCACTGCCTCTTTCTATGAGCTACCCATTCTGCATGACCACTCATTTCTCATTCATTTGCTTTGCATGTGCTTTGCCTATGCTTTCTGCTATATAAGCCCTTATCAATACATTAAACCAATCACAGAAGAGCACCACTGCGAATGTACTTACATTCTCTTCTTCCAGATGCTTCACATGATCCCGTTAAGTGGGATAAAGCATCCTCTACCTTATTTTCTACAACATATGCATACATTGTCCCGTAAATTAATACACATTTCAAGCATCTTGTTACCTGCTTTCATAACATATATTTGCCAATATTCCCATTTAATATCTTGTCTGTTGCATAAATATGGGATAAATAAAATGCCTCAGTACCAAAGTGAGGATTCTGAAAACTGCAAGTCCAGTATGGCAGATGGGCAGGACATGTATTGATCAAGAAGCACACTTTCAAAGGGTAGATATCAAAAAACAGTTTTCAGACCATTTGAAGAATATGTGGGTGTTTGATTGTTTATTCATTGATTTTGCAACAATGTTTCATTGATTAGAAGACTGATTATCCTCTGGGCTGATTGCCAGCTGTAGCCTTCTCCTTCAGGGATTTATTGATCATGATCCTCCTTGCACTTGTAATGGAGTAGCATTGGGTTATATGCGTGAGCAGTCATATTTTGATAGGCCCAAAATAAACATGAAGAAGGAATATATATCAAAACCACAGCATTGCCAATGAAACAGATGAACAGGTCACCACTACCTACTGAAGACATTCATTCTGTCCTTATACCCCACTGTTGACACAGGGGTAAGAGTCAATAAAAGCTAAATGGAGGACAGATTCACTAACACAAATGTTGTAACCATACATATGCATCCACTAGCCATGCAGCAAATATGCACTCACCATGAAGAAAATGCACTATGTCCAATTTTCATTTAAACATGAATAATATTAACTGCATGCATCTATACATGAAGAACCAACATAGCACGCATTGGACATAAAGAAACATTCATGATTAGGTACCTATCTTCTTTAAAATGGGCACCACAGAGGCTAATAATTAGCCAGGGTTTCAAGGCCTCAGAAAACTCAACATGGCTGAGTTAAAAGAAACACATGCTAATTAGAAGGGCTTGCTGAGCACAAAGATAGTTTAATGCTGAACCTCAAGTTTCAAATGCAAAGAAGGAATGTTCCCATGGGTGGAGGGATTTTGCCCAGAACACTAGGTGTAAAGACTCTGGTAGTAGAATATAATGCAAAATAAATATGAAATAGCAAAAAATGCAAATCTCAGTAGTGCCTCGCAGAGATTTTTATAACTAGACTTTGCATGAAGTAAGAAAAAGGATATAGAGGGACAAAGGGAACCAATCAGAGAGCAAGGGGATGATTTATTCAGCCTTGGATGCCGGTCTGTGCCTCACTTCATCTTCAAGCAAAACAAACTCCAGTTAAAACTTGCATTTTGCAGCTATTCTACTGGTCAGCACATGGTGATGTCGGTAAAGGGGAGGGAGATTTCAGGGTGTGATGTTAGGAATGGGTGAAGTGGATTTTAGTGCCAGGAAATGTGTTAGCCAATGAAATCACACTAATGTATGGGGACTATGGGATTTGCACCAATCAACTTGTTTGAACTGCCCAAAATCTAATTAATGTCTTGTTCCATAAAAAGTGTTTTTGCAGTAGGCAGGGCTGAGAACCTTTTCAGCCAGTTCCGAGCTTGCAGGGCTGTTTGAATGACTTCTCCAAACTGTGAGGGTTTTATTAAATCTTTTTTTTTCTGCACAGTGCCTACTTTTCCATTGAGTATTTTTATAAAGATGCACCTACAAAGTATGTCCTCCTTTACACACAATAGTGGATTCTGCCCTTCATTCCTCACCTGTGCAGGGAAAGAAGACATTATTACAAATGCATCTCTGTATTAATCCTGGGTGCAAGGTTTTGTATTCACTGCTGATGAGAATACAGCTGTGGGGAGGCAGTTTAGGCAAACTAGAACCACTGGAATGTGTGGGGCCTTAAGTACCACAAACCTTTAGAAATTAATTTGTAATTTGAACGGCAGAGTTTCAATTAAACTGGTGGTTCAAAATTGGAGCCTTGAAGGGCAGGACATTTGCTGACATCTCTCAAATGGCCGAAAAATCATGCTACACTGACCCAGCCGTGTTTTAGGGGGCATGGGGGCAGTGGTGATGCTGGGAGTGTTATAGGGTGTGGGACAGAGTCGTGGGATTGCAGATGCCCATGGAGATGGTTCACACCAACCAAAGTGATCTGCAGAGTGCTGCTGATATTGAGGTTGAGTCTGGCTGCAGTGGCAGCTTTGGAGATGAAGAGCGAGACGTTGTGTGATGGGTCAAAGATGACACCAAGGTTACAAGTGGAAGCAGAGTAAGGAAGTTAGTATTGAGAGAAGAGAAGAAGAGGAGGAGAGGAAGAGATATCCTGTTTGGCTCGAAAGAAGAGAACTTCAGTCTTAGTGGAGCTGAGTATGGGCAAGTGAGACACCATCCAATATTTGATGGAGGGGAGACAGTTTGACATTTTTGACAACCGCTCGTCAGATACGGTGTGAAAGGAGAAAAAGATCTGAGTCAACAAAGAGTTTATAGAATAATCTGTAAGAGGAAATCAGGGAGCCAAGAGCTGAAGTAAAGAGAGTGAAGAGAAGAAGATGAAGAACAGACTCTTGGGGAACTCCTACAGTACAGGGGCGTGAGTGGGCAGGTAAGGCTGTTCCAGGACACCTGAAAGTGTCTAGGTGCAAGGTATGAAGCAAATCAAGTGATTTAGCTGATGCTAAGGAGAGATAATGTAGAGAGAAGGTAAGAATTTGCTACAGTATTGAAGGCAAAAGAGAGGTCAAGAACAATAAGAATAGATTAAAGGTTTGCATGCTGACATTTATGTGCATCTTGCATTCTGTATTTTATATTGTATGTAAAATAACTATAATTGCCTATGCCACCTTCACAGGCCTAACGTGTGGCCCCTCCATCACACACTCAGTATGTGACATTAGCTTGCCTCACACACCACTAACATGGCTCACTTATACCGAGCCATGTCACATACATGGCATGAGCTTGCAGTCTGTGTTCAGTTATTCTAAACACACTCATTGTCCCTCCATGAGGAGCTTCCTCATGGTGTTCTGGTATTCAGAAAGGTATTGTCAGCTATCATCAATCAAATCCATCATACATTGGAGTTGCAAGTGTCTTCACAACACAGCGTGTGGTTCATGAAAAAGAATCTATACAGCACGTTAATGCGCGTGTACTGTCCATGCGTCCTTGAGCAAACCCACCTATATTTCCACAGGTAGTCCACAGTGTGTTGCAATGATGTGCAGCACGCCAGATAGATGTTGCATACCACAGGTGGTGTGTAAAGCAAGACACTTCCCCAGTGATTTAGGCAGTAAAACTTGGATTTGAGCACACCAGAAGTGCGCCCAATTATACTTCTTGTGGCAATGTATGCTGCATAGTACCTGTTCTCAATTGGGTAAGATGGATTCCTGAAGCGGGTTAGGAGGAATGGTGATGGCGGAAATGCAAGTGCCCTGCAAATGATGACATATGTAAAATTGCTTAGCTTCGTTCTTTCGAGAAGTGCATGCTTTTCATGTGCTTCTTTGTGTGTGTGGTAAGATGTGTGCAATCATTCATACTCACCAAGCAGCCACGTGTTGCCAAAGGCTCTAGCTGACAGGTATTGGTGGAGGGGTGAATGGCATAGGATGTTGCTATCATGGTAGTTGCTATTCACATTCATGATGTGGCCCTTTGCATTGCAGATAACCTGCACATTGATGGGATATGCCTCCTATTATTGATGTGGTACACTGAAATGACCCAGTGGCAAGGAATTGAAGGACTGCTAGAGCCTTTCATTGTGGCGGTATACCATCCTCAGACCCCCTCACCACGTCCAGGTTGCCATGTGGGGGAAATCTTTAGGTGCCATAGCTGTCCCCATCTACCATTACAAAAATAGTGATGCAGTTGTGGAAGAACCTGAGATGCCTCCTCAGGCTCCTCGTTCTAGAATTGTAACATAGTACAAGTGAGAGAAGTCCATGATCGGCCATTACTGTGAAGTTTTAGCTTGCTTGAACAGGTATGTGTAGTTTGCTCGTGCTTCTGAAAGTCGTTAAGTTTCAGGGCATTTGGTTTTTGCGCAGCAGTGCTACCATTATTTTATGATGTTGCTTTTGCACTTTGGGGGGGGGTGTTTGGTAGTTCGCCCGGTGCCTCTCGAGCCACAACATTATCCTTTCTAACAATATAATGAACCTTCATGAATTTTCCACCCCATTGTCTGCCCTTACATTGACCCTTCCTTTGCCTGAAAGTTTGGCAAATAGGGTGGTGCACAATCTGTTTGGGAAAGGCATAAGGGGTGCTTGTTCAGTGCTAAGAGCCTTTCGTGATGGATTTAGCACCAGGAGCAAAGTGCACCTTTCTGGCACAAGCTCATTTTGCGCAGCACAACATGTTTTGTGAATCAGGCCCTATGTCTTTCAACGTATACATGTTAACATGGGTTGGTTTATTTGTAGGCATACGTGATACTGGAAACGTATAATGTGGCGCATCCAAGAATTGTCAGTTTCACAGCAAGCAATCATTTCCCTTCTGCTGTGGTTTACAGGGATTCCAAGCCCAGGAGACCCACATGAGCAGCTCGAACAGTGGACGTTTTTACACAGCTGAACTGAAACACCCTTGACAACCTTTCAATGTTTAGATTGTTGGTTGTGCTAGTACAATATATTAGTCGAGGCTGCTGAACAGTCGTGTCCAAGCTCTGCATCTTGTACACTCAGTTTGGATACTGGGTGCATTTATGTACAACTGCAAAAACCCTCCCCTTACCCAAGCATTCGAATAGTGTGACTTTGTCAACCTTTTTTTTTTTGCCTCTGAAATTATGATAAACAGTTCCGATGTGACCTTTTGTTGGTGTAGGGTCGCTTTCATGCTCGATGCCTAATGATTTTCTTTCACTTTGGAGTGCCACTTGCACTGCGTCGCTGTATGGCCCAGTAACTGAAGAGCCGCCATTTTGCACATTCCGATCCCATTATGTGGCATTGTTGTAGAATAAAGGCATGTATTATGTTGCTGCTATAAAGAGCAGGAGTGGCTTGGATTTTATCTGCTGAACGAATCAATCTGGATTATGTCAGCTGAAAGGAATTGTGAACTGAGGCTCCAGCAGACGAGGTCATTTAAAAAAAATGTATCTGTGCGCGTATGAATGCATCAGCAAAAATAATACCTTGTGGTGACTGAAAAGTCGTTTTCTCTCCTTTTTCAATGAAGACTGTAGCAATTATCGTTTCAACGTAAAAGTACTAGGAGATTAATAGGGAGTCCACTGCCTTGTCCTAAAGTTAATACCGTGTTGTATTTAATCTGCCTTGACAGGCGTCCCTGGCTGTGGGAAAAAGGCAGAACAAATGATGAGAAAAAGGATTCTGGGGTAGGGGGGGCAAAGTGGGTGGGGCTTGGCAAAGGATGTGGGCTATTCATCAACCACTCAGCAAGGATGATGAAAATAATAAGTTCCTAAAGAAAAAAAAGAATGCGATTGTTTTAAGGAAATAGGTTAGAATTTCCGTGTATTTTTTTCCCGCCCTTTTTGCATTGGATTCCCTTTATCAAAGGCCTGTTTTGTTCTTTGATTTCTTGTACTTAGCATATATTGAAGTCTAATATGTTCTCTTAGGAGAAGAGAACTGCTCCTTTAAAAAAGTTCATGTTTTAACTATTAACAAGCTTGGACAATGGACTCTAGTTTTCCGGTGGCTTGCTTGGCTCCAGTTAATGTGGCACGTCAGAGTTTTCACCAGGCGCCCCTTCGTCACCGCAGCCCTGTTTATTTTACCAAAGGAATTGCCGAAATGCTGCTGCATGAAACTTACAAGTAACCACAAACGTTGTAATAAAGTAGGTTATTTAGTTTCTCAATTTAAAATAGAAACAAACGATGATCTGCCTGTCTCCTCCCCCCCCCCCCCCTCAGCAATCAGCATTGGGCAAGCGCGGAGGTATTTGCAGAGAAATCTGAGGGCCAGTCCATCGTGATTGTGTTCCGGGTGGCAACATTTCTATCTTGCTAATTTAATGCCACCATCTGCAAAGTTCTTGATTTTATAATACTTCTAAGCTGTTTTTAATCTATTTTTACTGCCATGTTCTGTCCTGAAATGTCAAAGAGTGCAGAATGGGTCTCAGAATTAACATGACAGTTAAGAAACTTGGCAAGATGTTAGAGCAGCTTGTGACATTCACAAAATACAAAGGAGATTGATGAAATTAACATTAATGTATGCTGCCAGACACTCTAATAACCTCTACGTCCGGGCTAAGGGAATGTAGGGTTTGAAAAAAGGATGTTTTATGTTGACGCCTTTAAGCGCAGATCTGCTCTGTGAAAAGAAATTTCCATATGAAAGGCATTTTTCGAAAACGTAATGCTGTAATCCTTTCCCTGGAACCAACAACAGGCTTATGTTTCATGGGTCAAATGGGCATATGGCGGCCGCTCTTTGCCAGTTTTCCTTTAGGCTTTTAATTTTGCTAAAACTGGTTTAAAAAAGAAAGAGAAAAAAAAACAATATAGTGTCTGCTGCCCGTAAAGGGAGTGTGGGAGATGTGTTTGCTGTGGGATATGTGTGTCATGTATTTAATGTGATGCAGGGATCACTGAGTTAACACGTTGTGGCCCATCTGTAATATGGCGTTGATTCCGTGTTCCAAGGGCTGGAACTGGGGGTAACGGCCCGGCAGCCCAAGTTATCGACCTAAGTGAAGCGAAGCCAGATAACGAGGACTCCGGCCTGTTACCCCCCTCTCCAGCCCTTAGAGTGGGGGTTAAGGCTATTAGCACCCTGGGTCGCCAAAGCGGTAACCTGGAGTGCTAAAAAGAAAGGATTTTCCTTCGTTCAACTAGACGCCACGCGCATCCCCTTGAACAAAGGAAAATACTTTTCCAAGATGGCCACTATGGAAAGGGAAGATGGGGCTTTCTACAGAGCCCCTTTTTCCCTTTCCATGGCGGCCAGCAGGAGACGACGAGAAGGAACGGCTGCAGCGAAGGTACTCGCTGCCACAGAAATAAGGTAAGTGGGGGGTGGGAGGGTGAAATAAAATGACCGAGGGTGGGGGGAAGATGGCAGTGGTGGGGGAGCCAGTCGTCAGGCGCCATTGAATGCAGACTTTCATCGGCAGTTCAAGCCAGTGTTCCTAGCCACCTGATTGGCTGGCTCCCCCCGCCAGGGTGCCAATGAACATTCAATGTAGGTTGTCCACGAAACAGTGTCTGCCTTTGCTTTCCATGAACTGCAGTGGTTGAAACTTATAGCTTTATTCGGCCATGGTAATTGTACAACCCTTGAGGGAAGGCAACATTTGTAAATCAGGAAATTTGGAGATGTCCTATTGTTTGTTTTCTTGGACATTGAGACATGGCTTTTGGAACGCCAGCCATGCAAGAAGTGAAGATTTCAAGAGGGAAATCAAGCCAATATTCCACTGCAAATCAAAATGGCATCTTCACCTGCCATATAAAGTGCAAGGGAATTATGGACTCTGTGTGTATAAATGTAACACTGCTTACACTCCCAAGCCAAGCTGCCTGTCAATAAGGAAGGAATTAAGAGCCGGATTCATGGAACTTTTTGCGCGGTGAAAAGTGACTTTGCACTGCCAACAAACATCCTGTTTCACAGAGTGGTGCAAAGTGGATTTTGTAGTGCACAGTGCAAAGTCTCTTTGCACTGCAATAATACATTCCGGTGGCCTGATTTACAAAATGTTTTGTATGCTACAAAGTGACTTTGTACTGGTGCATAGTGACTTTGCACTGCCAACAAACACCCTGATTTAAAGTACACTGCATGCATGGACTTTGCACTGTTCTGTAAATCACTTTGCACTGTGCTAAATGGGTCCAATTCATGATGCAAAGAGTACTTTTTCAGTGCAAAGTGTTTTGTAGTTCAGGGTGTTTTTTGGCATTGCAAAGCCACTTTGCTCCAGAACAAAGTCACTTTGCACTGCGCTAAAAATGTTGTAAATCGGGCACCTGAGTGTTTATTGGCAGTGCAAATTCAGTTAGCACCTGTGCAAATTCACTTTGCATCGTGCTAAAAATTCTCTGAATCAGTCCCTGAACCATCTAATGCAGATAAATTTAAGCTATGCTCCCAACCTCCTCAAGTTCGTTGGATTGATTTTTCAATATCCTAATAAAAAAGAATACAACAACAGTAAAACTGAGAGTGCAGATAGAAAAATGAAGGGCAATGCCCGAAGAGCCCTCTTGAGGTCCTGTTTTGTGGGTCTAGGTTGGCCCGTTTGCAAATTAGTACATTGTAGTATTGGCTAGTTTTACTGGCTCCAGGTGCTTTGAAATGCATCATGGTATTGAAATATGTTTAAAAAATTAACGTCAAATGCTATTCGTATTGTTTGGTCTGGAAAGTCTCAAATTATTGTTTACGAGTATGAGCTACTTTTATTTTGAGTACCTTGACTATTTTGTGACCCAGTCTGACCCTCGATTTGTATGTTAGAGCTCCAGTCTCCAGCAGAAAAAGTACACAATGCACCTGGGGATTGAGCATCGCCTGGGCCCATGCTAACCAATATCCAAAACATAACACAATGTACACCTTACTGTTCAAATTATATCCAAAAAGGCTAAGGGGTATATGTTAAATTAACAAACTTCAAGGTGCAGAGGAGAAAACTCAGTTCTGACACATGGACTGAACAGTAACGGTGAACAAGAAAGAGTTCCCATGAGTAGGGAACTCCCGAGCCCTGCACACTTTCAAAGGCAAAAACATGAGCCAAGAATTTAAAGACAGATATTAGAATTGTTTGAGATCAGGTATGTTGATTCAATGTAGAACCGTTATCATAACATGAGATATTTCAATATCAATACATAACACATTTCTGTCCAACAAACACATTCAAACACATTTAATAATGTGACCCAACGTGTTTTGAGAAAAACTCTCTTCATCAGGAGTCTTGACAAATCGTTGATTGTATAAATAATCAAATTCGAGATAGTCTTGTAAATACATCTGTGGTGATCCACGCATAAACATTCATATTCACTTAATTAGCCACTTTTATGCTTTCAATTTTAACATATAGTCGGAAGGTCCTGTTGATTTCAGTGCTCTAAGAGTGTTCCTAACCAGAGCAAAGTAGTGTACGTGGGTAGCAATCAGGACTTTATTACCTAAAAAATGATGACCTTGGCCTGAGATATCTGTTCTTCTACATTCATTACTTTCTTATCTATATACAGATTAGTCTAAAATACCTCAACCATACTCAGTGGAAACCTATATGTTCCTCTGGTATAGCCCAAAGTAAAATAGGATGGAGTGGTTGTCATCCATTGTCCTACGTATATGAGTGTAGTCTTCCTCCTGTGGGTGGAATCCATGTCAGGAAAAAATGTAAGTATCTAATGCTACAACCTCTATGTCCCTTATATATATATATTGATAATGGTATTCGTATCATAGTACTAACCATGTCATTAAATGCTGTACAAAGATGAGTGAAGAAAATCTAATGCATGTTGTCTTCATCATATGCTGTCCAGGATTTTATATACCTTCTCTTCGATGAACACAGAGTGAAATGGTCAAAGGGCTTCACAGAAAGTTAAAAAGATGTCTCCTAAGGAATTAAGAGCCAAAAGAGTAAAAGACTCTTAGGCAGTGTAGACTTGAGGGGATGTTGCACACCCTGGTTATCATCTACTAAAACATTTTATTTACAAACGTTTTTACCTTTAGAGCTATCTTTAAATCCAAAGTATTATGGCAAAAGTGGAAGCCCTAGACTCCTGTGTTCTCTCCCCCCTGCCTGGAAAATGTGCAGGGCAAGATGGCCACTTAAAGTAGCGGCGTGTGTTTATGGCGAGATTATGTCATGTCGTAATGACGGCAAGGATATCATATTTGAAAACAAACCTTAAGCGGGCTGTTCCGGTCAATATCTAATGGGGGCCCTTTATGGAAAATTTAGAAATGCAATATTTATGTTACTCTCACCCAATGCAGTGGATATTGATTGTAAAGATGAATAAATAATTTCTAACATTTCTAGCCTCATGTATTATGTTAAAAATCAGGGTTCTACAATAAAAAAAATAAGTGTTGCGATAAAGATCAGAGGTTCATTCCATTAAAGAGCCTACATGTGACAATTTAGTGACCTCATGTTGTATCTAATGATATGCATAGCCCCCACAATCTACAATCTCTTCACGAGACCTAGCATGAATAGATGTGATTTAAAGATAGCTCCCAAGGTAAACAATTTTTTTAGTAGATGATATCCAGGGTGTGAAACATTCCCTCAGATCTACACTGCGTAAGAGTATTTTACTCTTGTGTATCTTGGTTCTTTAGGGGACATCTTTTGAACTTTCTGTGAAGTCATTTGACCATTTCACTCTGTATTTATCGAGGAGAATGGTTTATCAAATCTTTGACCTCATATAATGGAGACAACATGCATTAGGATTTTCGTCACTCAGAGCTTGTACCATTAGATACTTACATTTTTTCCTGATATGGATTCCACCCACAGGAGGAAGACTACACTCATATCTGTAAGACACTGGATGACAACCACTCAATCCTATTTTACATTGGGCTATACCAGAGGAACGTATAGGTTTCCGCTCTTTATGGTGAAGTTGGGATATTTCAGACTAATCTGTATTGAGATTAGAAAGTTAGGAATGTAGAGGATTAGATACCTCATGCCAAGGTTATCATTTTTTAGGTAATCATGAACTGATTGCTATCCACGTACACTACTTTGCTCCGGGTAGGACCACTCTTAGGGCACTGAAACCAACAGGACCTTGAGACTATGAAGGTAGGTACATGTTGACAACTAAAGAATACAAGTGGCTAATTCAGTGAATGTGAATGAGTATGAGTGGAGCACCACAGATGTATTTACAAGACTATGGGCCTCATTACGATTTTGGCGGTAGCCATGCAGCTATTGGCGGCATAGCTGCCGCCAAAATACGGTCCGGGTTCCCAGAATGAGGAATTACCGGGCCATTCCGAGTTCGGAGGGGCGGGTAATTCCTCCCTTGGGAACCCGGACCCGGGCCTTCCCCATTCCTATTTCAGCCCCGATAGGGCTGAATGGGAATGGGAGCGGGAGCAAACAACGGGCCGATTACGAGCGGCCCGTTGTTTGCTCCCTCTTCCCCTCGCGGGACCCGGTCTGCACGTCTGGTTTCGCCAGACGTGCAGACCCGGTCCCGCGAGGGGACCTCATAATCAGGCAGTACGGGGTTGATGGCGCCGTTAACCCCTTACCGCCTGACTTGTAATGAGGCCCTATCTCTTATTTGATTATTTATGGAATCAAAGTCTTGTCAAGACCCCTGGTGAAGAGAGTTTTTCTGGAAACGTGTTGGGTCACACCATCACGTTTATTTGTTGAATAGAAAGGTCTTATGTATTGATATTGAAATATCTCATGTTATGATAATGGTTCTACATTGAATTAACTTACCTGATCTCGAACAATTCTAAGATCTGTCTTTAAATTCTTGGCTGAATTATTGGCCTGCGAAAGTGGGAACCTTTTCTTGTTCACCCATTCTAAACAATCAGAGGGAACTCAATGGTTATTCCTCATTTGTGAAATGGTATTTCTCATTCCTTTTGTAAACAGCTGTCAGGAAACTCACCTGTTTGCACACTTGTCCAGGTGACTTCACGTGTGAATGCATACATCAGAAGTGCACTTCTATCAACATGGGTGTCCGAAAGTATCACTCTCATCCGGGTAAGGCAAACAATATGCCAACTGTGACTTGGCCAATGCTTTATACTGTATATAAATTGCCCCGGTGGCCTTAATTATGTGGGCTAGACAAGTCACAGATTTAAAACCAGATGGAACGTATACCAAGTATACAAACAAAACACATAACATTTCCATTATCCCATCGTTTTCTGGATTGGGTGCAGACAGTGGCTCAAATGACATTTCAGGTCTTGGGAACTGTAGGCCGTCCAACATGAAGCATGTGATTCAATCTAAACAGTGGGCTTCATTACACGTTTGGTGTTATTCTGGCAGTAAATCTGTCAGAATACCACCAAATGGAATTACCATTAACGCCACCTAGACAGCAGATTTTGCTCTTTCTTTATTATGCCTGTAATGGCTGACATTCCAATGTCGCTTGAAAAATATATGCCATCCTCTTGCAATAGTGGTTTCACAGCCAACTCCTGCCAGCAGTCGGGCATTACAGCGTCTTTAGGATACCAACCAACACCTTGTTTGAGTAGCTTTGGGATTTGGAGGTTTTCTTGTTATTCTCTTTCTAAGAATTGTCACATGCTCACTGAGGAATGTCTTGATTTACACTGTGTGACACATGCTTGGTTGATTTAGTTTCATACTTCATTTACATTAGGCAATGTTTTGTTAGGTCTTTAACTTTTGTACCATTTTGTAGTAATCTTTCCGGTATGTGCTTGTGCATGAAATGTGCTGAATATTACGTATTGACTTAGGCTTTCTTTCCCTTCTTGGATAGATTGTTTTATTCCTTGCCTTTAATCAGACTTGTTCCTTCTTTTTGTCTTCTGCTTTGGGACATTTTTATGCATTTTTTGAACATAGACATAGCTAACAGGTAACAATCCATTAATAAGTGTCTATAACTCACATGTTGGTCAACTCCCTCAGCATCATATCTTATTCTTCAGTGACAGGTATAATTTGGGTGTTCAGTGTGCAGTAATGGATGTGATTAGTAAAATCTCCAACCAAACTTGACCTTAAAGTGTCTTCATTTATACCAGGGTCATGACGTCAAGGTAGCTTTCAAACTCCACAGTAGATTTCAAGTATAAATAATAGGAAAATGCCTCTCTTCTGTGTGATTAATAATTCCATCCCTAAGATACCATTGTTTAGATTGTGTCTGTACCTTGTCTTTGCCATAGACAGTGACTATGGACATATCAATCCACAGATGTGTTATGTTAATACTAACCAATAATGTCTACACCGGCTTAAGCCCCTGGAGTGATGACGTTCTTGAAAAGGCCTATACGGCAGGTAAAGTCATTCTATGAATTGGCAAATATGGGGAAGACTAAGGGGTTGATTCATGGAATTATTTGCGCCAAAAAACAGGGATTTGTGCGCCATTCTGTGTGCAAATCCCTGTTTAACAAATGGGGATTTGCGGGCAGAATGGTGCACAAATCCCCATTTTTCGGTGCAGATAATTCCATGAAACAGCCCCTAAATCTTTAGTCAATACAGTAACTTAGGTGTGATGCGATATTCAATACACAAGCAACCTAGTTTCAGCAGCAGTTGGAAAGTAGGAATGCTTACACGAAGATCCAATAACTAATAAAGATATACATTGTCTTTGCTCTCTATGTTTCACACATTGAATGCATTCCATACGTCAGACCAAAATGTTTCTGCTGAATTGCTTGGGACTTCCATAACTGCCACTATTTCAGTCACTCTTTTAACTTAAGGTGTGTCGGACTCCCATAGGAACCCCTCAAAATTCTATCATTAACAACTTTTGATTCGAGTAACCGATTTGACTGAAATTTCGAAAGTGATTAAGGAACCACATAACCTCCCCTTCACCCCCCCCCACAACCCTAACTGCAATGTTTGGTAAAGATTTGTTAAAAAATAAACAAAAGTTATCAAGAAGACAAAAATAGATTTTTTTCAAATGTGCGCCCTACTTCCCTTTCATTTTCCCATAGACAACCAAGGTACATTTTTGTCAAATCGTACAACCCAAACCGCTGGACAGATTTAGACCAAGTCTAAAACAACTTGGGCACGAAGCGTTGACTTGCGATCCATGCATGGTTTACGGTTATTATGTGCAGTAGTTATTTAAATATTTGACGGAGAGGAGGGTGTCCCCTTCTCAAAAATGATAGGTATATCTCTGGGATTTACCCAAAACCGGGTGTTTTTTATAAATGAAACAGCCTCCATCTTGTTTTTCTAGATAACCTCAGTTATAGCTGAGGATAATGGGAAAAGAAAAGTAGGTAAAAAGCTATTTGCAGGTTAAAATAATTGTAAATGACTTTAGTCTAGAGGTCGGGTGGTTGCGGGAGGACACCAAATGAAATTTGGAAGTTATAGGAGGTCCATGGACTCAGTTTGCAACTCAAAGCTTTCTGTAGCCTCGAATATCCAACATCTCAAAGCAAACCTTCGAAAATCACAGCTATATTTGTGGCTAAACAGGTAGCCACAGGTATCAGTACTTCAGTGCTCGTGGCTATACATTTTGGAGTGTCTGTGTTTATTTCTTTTTAAACAATAATTGTGTAGGTATAGTGTGACATGGTAGGTATTTGGGAGTCATATCTATTTTGGCTGTGTGTTTTCAGACTTTCTTACATGTGAAACTGGAGGAAAAAGACTATTGTTTAAAATAATCAATACAAAAAGGAGCCACCCTAGTCTAGTTTTAGATGCCCTATACATTGTATTCTCACCCATGCAATTATATCTTAAATGTATCCACACCTAGTTTACTGTCATGTATTATATGCTGCTTTCTTTATCTTCATCTACTGTATATAACTACATGAGCAGTATTTTACAGTACTGATCTTTTAACTCCCATTGCATTATAAAACCTGAAGTGAGCCCCCCCCACGCTTTAACTAAAAATATGTAATTGCGATTACAATGTGTGGGTATTATTTTATTGTATTTGTGGATTTATATTTGATATGTAGTGCTTTAAAGGACTGTTTCAGTGTACACTGTGTGTAGTACACTAAGTGTAGTATTTTAGCACATTTGGAGTACTGTGTTGATGTCATGAAGGAACACCGTTTTTCTTTCATCGGTTAGGTGCACTCCATCATAATTGGTTGTGGTCTCTCATGAATGCTGAAACTACTTTATTAATGTCTCTCTGTGATTTTTCAATTTTACCATTAAATTTGGTGGTCCATCTCCATTTTTGCCTCTGAGTCAAATTGGAAAAGATAAAGACGGTGTGAAGAAAAAAGTTTAATTTGTTTTTTCAAGTATTGTTTCATCATTAAAGTAAGGGACACACCTTGTACATTGCCCAAATCATTGCCCCCACAATGAATTAGCATTATATCTGTGTGCCCGGTACACAGTCTGCACAATTCTGAAAAAACCTGGAACCAATGCATTCCCTGCAATCCAAACTATTTAATTTTAACATTTCTCAAGGTTAATATTTAGCTTCTCACAAAAAGTACCCAAAACACCCAACTGTCTCTGATCAACCACACAGTTTTAAAACTAGCCATGATATCTGCAGTCTTTCGCTTCTTCTAGAAAAATGATTCCTAGTTTGGATTTCTAGTAATTTCTTTGAATAGGGTATGTTTGATGTGTGTGTTTTGGTGTTTGTAATTGGTTGTTGTTACTGTTAAAGTATAAAAGCTGTCATTTTATGCAGTGTTGTCCTTCTGATTGTGGAACTCGGTATGCACTATACTCTCATTGTTTGTGTCAAACCCATCCTTTACCTGTTTTTGAGCTTTATCGTACCCTACCTAACCCCAATCTTCTATATCCTAACTACTATGTATATTTGTCATCAACCACTTTAAATAGCTCCATGAGCAGTCATTTATTGTATTTACACATTTTAAGTAGTATTGTATCACTGCTGTCTCTTTTGTCATTTATATTCCATACTCAGATTTAAAAAGAAAAGAAAAAATTCTGATAGCCAAAGAAATACAAAAGGGGAGTGATTGGTGTTTTGAGGATAGAGCCCAGCAAAAACAACGACTGGGGTATTTACCCACGGCTATCCAGCACCTTCTCAGGAAGCAATAGAAGTGGAAAAGAAAAATGCACATGTGCTTTTCTAGAGTAGATACCTTTGTGCAGATTGTAGACCATGGGTGTGTACATTTTGATGGAAATAGCCTTCCGATAAGGTTCCTGCACATTGTCATAATGGAACTGGATGAGGTGCTAAATAAAATTAGAGGTTGCAAAGGTTTGTGATGTTTTATTGGAAGCTTCCATATGCAGCAGCTTACAATAGAAACACACTGAAGTTCTTTAATGTCCTTTTTTCTACTCAATTGCTACTTGACACAGAAATACCTCCAGCTGTCAGTGACAGGTTTCTGGGCACACTGGTTCTTCCATGGAGTTAAAGCAAATATTTAGCATACCCATGCTGATTTTTATAACTCTGTTTTATTGTGGCGGGTAAAATTAGGGGTTAAAGCCATTAGCACCCCGGGTTGCCAAAGCAGTAACTCGGGGTGCTAAAAAAAGAAAGACTTTCCTTCCTACAAAAGAACACGTGCGGCATCCCATTGTACAAAGGAAAATCCTTTACCAACATGGCACGCCATGGAAAGGGAAGGCAGAACTCCGTATGGATCTCCTCTACCCTTTCCATGGCAGCTTTTCTGCACAGAGAGGAAGGTGCATCTGCAAAGGCCAGTGCCGCAGCAGCTGCAATAAGGCAAGTTGGGTGGAGGAGTAAAAATAAAAAGGGGACATGGTTTGGGGGAAGATGGTGGTGAGGGAGACGGCAGTCAGGCAGCTTGGAATGCAGGGTTACACCGGAAGTTCAAGCCTGCGTTCCTAGCCACATGATGTGCTGGATCCCCCCACGCGGGTGCTAATGTGTTTTCTTGTCTGTGCTGAGCAGGTTTCCTTTATGGTCTGAGCAAGTGATTCACAAATTCCCCAAGAAATTGACAGTGTCCAATGCAAGCTGTTTTAGAAGGAATGGTATTCGTTATGCAAACTCTTGTCATGTAAAAAAGAAATAGAATGTTTTTTCAGTGCAGATTGCCCCACTCAATACAGGTGTGCCATGAGCTTCAGCAATGCAATTTCTGTCTACTATTAATATTTGAAGTATGGATTTGTTGTGTCTACTTTTTTTTGTATTTATTTTTATTCTGTTACATATCAACATACAGGTGTGTATATACATAGACATTCTGATGTGCATCTTCTGATGTTTATATATTGTTTAGTGTGGCCTTTGCATCTTGCCCTCACCCCTCCCTCCTCCCGACCCTTTAACTAGCCATGCTTAGCATCCCTGCCTGTTTCTTCCACTTGTTTTGCACTTTTGCATTCTTTCCCTTCTTGCATCTTGCCTCTTCAACTATCGTTAAAGTTCCTCACTAGTCTTAAACAAGGTTACTGTGAATTCTGTCCATTGCACCATTTTTCAATTTTGTAAATTTTGATTTAAAAAATTGCCACTGAAAAAAAAGTATATATATATCTTTGTTGTGGCAGCAATTGCTTTGGTGTTCTAAAATAGCTCTTCTGTGACCATGTACAGTGCAATCTCACACCAAGATACAGTTATAATATTTCAAACACATTACTTTGCAGTTGTGCAGATTGGGTATAGGTAGAATAGGAGATGGTTGGGTGGAGGGGGCTGGAACAGAGGAAGCAATCGAAGTGGAAGAGAGTGATGCAGACGTGCTTTTCTACATCAGATATCTGTGCATAGATTATATGCCATGGGTTTGTACATTTTGTTGGGAAATATCCTTCCTATAGGGTTTCTCCACATTTTTTAAATGGAATTGGATGAGGTGCTTAATCAAATTAGAGGTTGCAAAAGTTTGGGATGGTTTATTGGAAGCTTCCATCTGCAACAGTTTATAGGAAACACACTGAATTTCTTTAATGTTTCTTGTTACTCTACTGCTATTTGATACAGAAATACCAGCAGCTATCAATGACAGCAGTGCACAGATTGTAGGTCATGGGTTTGTACATATTGATGTAAATTAGCCTTTGTGTAGGGTTCTTCTATATTGCCGTAATGGAACTGGTTGAGGTGCTTCATCAAATTAGAAGTTTGGGATGGTTTATTGGAAGCTTCCATCTGCAACAGCTTACAATAGGAAACACACTGAACTTTTTCAATGTCCTTTTTACTCCGATGCTACTTGACACAGAAATATTGCCAGCTGTCAGTGACAGTTTTCTGGGCACAATGATTCTTTCATGGAGTTAAGGCAAATGTTTAGCATACCCATGCACATCTTCATAACATTTGTTCATTGATTTTTCCTCTCTTTGCTGAGCAGTTTCCTGTAAGGTTTGAGCAAGTGATTCACAAATTCCCAAAGAAAGTGACAATGTCCACTGCAACTTATACATATCCCTGGTGTTTATTTTATTTGTATGTTGAAATATGTCAGTAGAATATCTAGTTGATGTATATACAAATCAAGCAAAACAGAACACGTAACAACACGTAACAAATGTTTATTTTTCACCAAACTGGAGTTTCTTAAATAGGGGACAGAGAATGTCCGAAAGAATGAATAAAAATAAAACAAATTTTCTTAGGGGTTTCTTTCATAAACGATTTGGCACTTTCCCTTTCTGTTGTGAATATACTGTTGGTATTATGCAGTAGGCATATGGCTTTCAGGGCCCATTTTGTCTATGCTCCTCCCTTTTCTCCTTTATTTTATCAGCCAGGTGGAGTATCTTTGAAATTGGTCCCAACACATCCAGTAATATATCTTGGTATGATTTCCAAGATGCATTAAGCGGTTTCTTGATGTGTTTAGTATACATTCCCAGGCAGGTGAGCATTATTTTGCCTTTTTTATGTGTTTCAGCAATTCCTTTTGGCAGATGTGGTCTGGCAATTTTGGCCAGTGGTGTTCTCAACCTACTCATCAGGTACGTCACTATTTTTGTTGGTGGCTCCCATTCTGAGGACTAGGGATGAATGAGAGAGTCTGGGCAAAAGTTGTCTCCATTCTACTTCTGATTTTACTCAGTCTTTCTTTTCTTTAGAGCTTGTTTGTCTTTATCTTTACTGGAAGATAACTGTGTTTTCGCCTTCTCTTCACTGGACTGCTCCTGCCAGCTGTCATTTTCCTTGACCGAGCTGGGTGAGGATATTTTCTACCATGTGCTTTCTTTTATCCTCGATCTCAGTGCTTTTCTTTTGCCACGTTTCTCCTTCTGTTGGGTACTCGGAGGTGTGTGGCCATCATATGCCCTCTGGGCTTTCATTCTTACCCCTTTTTCTCTTCCATGGTCGTCTGTATTTCTGATCTTATCCATGCCTCAGGAGAACTTTAACCAATTCTGCATGAGGGATATATGCTGTGAACTATATATCAAACTAGCACCTAACGCCTTCTGGATGGTCTGCCCCATACTGGACTGAAACCTTTTTTTGGCTTACATGTGGTCTTAAGTGTTCATTGTACCTTTGAGCAGTGGTTGTGCAGAATCAACCTCAACCCATTAAAGGTGCTGGCAGCAACAGCCACAGTCTTGAAACACCTGTAGCACTGGATCACTCCACGTACCCTGCTCACGCTATCGAAAACGCATGTAAAAGTCCTCACGCACCCCTCGGAATACATGTATCCCGCTCGCGCTATCGAAAATTGATGTAAAAGTCCACGCGCTCCCCTCGGAATACACGTACCGCTCTCGCGCTATCGAAAACGCGTGTAAAAGTCCATGTGCACCCCTTGGAATACATGTACCCCGCTCGCATCAGGTAAAATGCGTGTAGAAATCCACACGCACGCCTCGGAATACGCGCATGCAGCCCATCCTCCCTCCCCATTCCCCACAGGCAGCCCATCCAACCTACCCATGCCCCACAGGCAGCCCACACCACAGGGACTACCCTACACCCCTGACCATGCCCCGCAGGCAGCCCACATGGCACCATGCACTTGTGAGCCCCAACACAGCAGGCCCCGACTCATGTCCCCCACCCACCCAAAATTGACGGGCACCTGCCAGCAGTCCCCGAATCATGTCCCCCACCCACCCACCTTTGACGGGCACCTGCCAGCAGGCCCCAACTCATGTCCCCCACCCACCCACCATTGACCGGCACCTTCCAGCAGGCCCTGACTTATGTCCCCCCACCCGACACGTCATCACACTCTAGACCCATGGCCCTTATGGCCACCCAAATCCCACCCCAAGCCACCCCAGTCCAAACACCCAACCAAGCATTCCATCCACTCCACATTGAATTCCCAATGTCATGATAGAAAATAAATAACCAGCATGCCCATGAATACATGTCCCTCAGACCCACACAATGGCGACACATGACTGTGAAAAACCACATTGTGACATGCACAAAACAAATGATAGATGACCACACAAGTAAAGTATAGAAAAAAAGTGTATTGAAGAATAAACCAAATGAATAAAACAAAAGCAGACAATAATAAAATAAAAAATATTCCAAGTCCAGAAGTCCAAAAAATGAAAAAAAATTAATGCTGTAACCAATAAAATCCAAAGTAAAATGGCTCCAATGAGTCCGTCCTTCAAACAAAAATCAGAGTTCCAAAAAAGAAAAGTATTGCACCATGGGTCCAAGAAAATGAAATCCAGGTCCAAAACTATTTACAAATGAACATCCAAGGGTCCATGAGCCCAACAATCCAAAGGAAACCTAACCTAAATCCTACCTAATTAATAACCATATACAAAAAGGCGGGGCATAGTCCATGCTCCCCAAAGGAAATAAAAATAGAAAGGAAACTTACACCTACAGAACTATTTACAAAGGCGGCAGGCAAGTCCAACGGCTCACTTGTTGATGTCCTGGGCCAGGGCAGCATCGAACTCCTGTTCAACGCCCTTGAGGCGGACCTCTTCCCTGGCCCCGAGGTCTTGCAGGGATAAAGCCATGTCCACCTCCAACTCCCTGAGAATTTCCTCGAGGCACTCAGCCCGCCTCAACGCCCTGCGCATGGAGTTCTCCGCCCTGGTCATAGTGAGCGGTGCCTCTTCTGCCCGCCGCCGCTCCGCATCTATTTGCCGGCCCAACTGCTACCGCATGAAAGACACATGGAAGACACTCCCAATCCAGGGTCCTCCTGCCCTCGGGCCGATGCCTGCCCTGTGATGTTGATGGCCCCGCACCATCATCGCTCCCACCTTGAGCCTGCTACTGCCATGCATGTACCCTGCCTGTCGATGACTGCACGTCCTCCTCCTGCTGGTGTCCATTTGTTGAGGTGGCCACCCCTGCTGGACCTCCGACTCCCGACTGTGGCAGGGATGTGTCCTCCACCAGCCTGGCCGCTGGGTGTCACATGCATCCATGGTGTATCACAGTGGCACACATGTCAAATACACACACACGCACATGTACACCATGCACGTACATGAAGGTGGAATCAGCATCCATGTGTCACACCTCAACCATGCCATAGTACATACACAGAAATGTAAACATGTGTGCACCCACACATGCATTTGGCCATCATGCATTTGAACACATACACCATTGATGTGACTCACACATGACTGGACTCACATGCGGCAGGCTCATGTCCCTGTACATACACATCCATACATGGCCCTTTCTAGACATATGTCCAACCTGCACACTCCTGGCACACCTCAACATGCACTGCGTCCAATCAGTACGCATCAACACTTACCGGTCAACTCCGGACGGGTCGGCATCTGAAGGACCTGGAGGTGGAGCGCTGGGTGTATGCGTTCCAGGACCCTCATCTGGATGTTGGTGAGGTGGACACGGCACCCCTCTGCATGCTTTGCCTTCAAGAGGCGCAGGGCCTTGCTGAGGGTCCTGGACCTGAAATCCTCCCAGCGCTTCCGGACATGTGCCATGTCGCGGGCTGCCACCCCCTCCACATTGATGGCAGCCACAATGTCCTTCCAGATCCTCTTCTGTCCTTCATTTTCAGCGCGTGAACTTCCAAAGAGGGCATCATAATTCACCAGGACTTGCTCCACCAGGATACCAACTTCTGCGGCACTGAAGCTGGTAGCCCTCTGCCTCTCTGGCTGGGGGTTACCAGTGGTCTCCGATGGTGTTTCCCCCGACATGGCAACCCCCGAGGCAGGTTTGGGTGGGCAACTGGACCCTGGTGCTGGGCTGTGGAGCGTTGGAACTTCAGTCGGGAGTCTTCTGTTCCAGCAGGGGTGGTCAAGGCAACTGGACCACTGCAGATGGCTGACGTGCAGGCACGAAATAGCAGGACACGTGGCCAGCAGGCAGCAGCAGATGGAGGGTGGGAGCGTGCTCAGGGCTCTGGGGGCAGGAAAATGGCCTTCTGGGCAGGAGCTTGGTCTTCCGTGCCTTGTCGCATGGCCAGATTGATACAGAGCGAATTGGCATGTGAAAAATAGCACATCAGCGCGTAATTCGAGGAAAGGCCCATTGCGCGTAAGCGCGTCTGTGACGTGACACGTGCGGGCGATCCCCTGGCACGGGTTGAATGTCCCACGTGGGTTTCCATCACTCTGTACGTGCTTTTCGTGGAAAGCAGTGCGTGTGTTTTCCAGGCGTTGGGGTTCACACGCGATTACTTCACAGCGGTGGGTGCTGGCTACGCGTTCTTCTTCTACACGCAAGGTAGACGGTGAGTTGCACATGCTATTTTACCCACTGTGGGTGTCCCTGTTTGTCGTGTACCCCTTTTTTTATGGGCATACTAGCCTGCATGATGATCGCGTACGTATTTTTTGTGCTCCTGGCTGCCACAGCATACTGCGTGTGTTTTTTTACACACACGTGGGCAACAGGGGTCACTTATCTCTTTTTCTTGCTTTTATGGGATGCCTGTGCATTGCGTGACACGTCATTTCTCCTAGGGGGTCACAGAATGGGACATTCATCGTATCTGTATATGCATGTTTTTTGTTTGCGCACACATTTGTAATGCACAGGGATGCTACCGCCTGCCTTTGTGTGGCAGACGTGTTTAGGCCTGTGCATGTCTTTGGCCGTGCGCGGGTTTCCCCTATTCGATTCCATGAATACATGTGGTTCAGGTGCGTGCATTCCGTGTACTTCCCAGCAGTACATCCCCAGTTACGCCCTTATTTTCACTCATTGTTCCCCAATCCGCGTGTTACACCCCGTGTTACGCCCCCTTTTTGGTGTGTGCGCTAACGTGGTGCGCTTTCGCTGTGCGCCTCGCTCACGGCATTCTGAATGTTGCAATGACGTGTGCGCCCGTGTGTGCCATGCACGGATTTGGCGCACTTCCCGGGGGAAACACGCGCAGGACCTTCCATGAATCGCACGCATGCGCGTGCACTTGCTTTTTCATGCTTGCGCCAGCTTGTGCCACAATTTTTCAGCGCACATTTCTTCCATGATTCGGCCCCTATGTGTACATAGATGAAAGGATTATGGCATTAGACATAATGGTATTTATAAGTTCACCAATACAAACTTAGAATTTTTTAATAACAATATAGGTTATGATTGCAGAAGTCACACTGCGCACATGCTGACTCTGTTGCTGATGTAAACATCTGTGGATATTTGGATAAGCAGATAATAAGTGTCAATAAATATGTACAGCTTTGTTTGCAGTGGAAACTCTGATGGTGCATTTGTTGTGTTATTTAGAGCGTGCCCTTTGAAAAACGATTGTTTACCCTTTTACAGATATTTGCAGATTCAAGAAGATTTATATTTTTAACTCTTTCTTTTTTTCTATGCATATTACTTTTCAATAAAAAAGAAAAACATGTAAATAAATCAATGTATAAATCAATGTATAAATGGGTTTGGGGAATTAGTATCTTTTCAGTCTAAGGGTCTCATTACGAGGTGGGCGGTAAGGGAATACCGGCACCGGTAAGGGTACCGGTGCCGGTAATCCCTTACCGCCCTACTATGAGTTCCCTTTGCGGGTCCTCCCTTAACGCCTGGTTTTACCAGGCGTTAAGGACGGGACCCGCAAAGGGACTTTGGGGCTAATAACATTACCGTAATTTGCGGTACCGTTATTAGTGCCTTCCCCATTCCCATTGAGCCCTATGGGGGCTCAAATGGGAATGGGGAAAGGCCCTGGTGAATGGGGAATTACCGCCCCCACCAACCTTGGAATGGGGCGGTAATAGCTCCATTCACCAGGGCGGAGTCGGTAAGGATTTGGAGGCAGCCATGGCGCTAATAGCGCCATGCTTACCTTCAACCTCGTAATAAGGCCCTAAGTGTGTAATATATTTCACATCTTTGTTGCAGAAAACTATTATTTAACAACAAGTCCTGAGACGGGGAGCATTACAATGTCAGGTAATTCCCTCGGGCCCATAGTTAAAGGCCCAACCAAGGTCAGGGCTTTAACAAAGACCCTGGGGCATTACCTGACGTGGTAATGCCCCCTGGCTCTGGGCTTATTGCTATTAGGACTCTGGCCCATTAGATCCAGGTACTAATAGTGTCTTTATTTGGTTGCAAGACACACCAGTTTTTCGTAACTGAAAACCATGTCCACCATGGAATGGGATACGAAGTCTGTTCAACCTTTTCAATGGTCGGCATTTAAAACAGGGGAGGTCACGTGCAATTTCTGTGGTAAGATTTAGTGGAGGCACCCTTCAAACAAGACATCGCAAAGTTTGGGAACCTCTACATTAATTCAACATCTTGTTTGCATACATTGGGATTAAGTGGGTGAGGATATAGGAAGGCTCATGGAAAAACATAAGGTGAAAGTGCATGAAGCTGGATTAGCAGAGCCATATTTATCATCTGTGCCATAGAGTTCCAATACAACTACTAGTTATTTTCGACTAACACCCAACCTCAGTCCATCCTGCCTGCACCCGATCTTTCAAACTTTGTGGTGGATGTGCAAAACCTGTCACAACTTGATCGAGGTGGAATGCTGGCATTCTAGATACTTAGGCAAGGCTCTTTTAGAACATATGGCCAATTGCAAACTATTTTAAAGTGTTCATTTTTTAAACCCCATTCTTTAGAAAAAAATACAAGAAAATGTTCAAAATATAAAATGAAAAAACAAAGACATTTTTTTTCCACCTTTTGTTATATGTATGAATTCTAGTGTTTTTCCCTTCCCAGGTCCTAGTCTTTTTTCCTCATCTGTGTGTATATTCATGAGGGCCAGCTTTTTATTTTTGCAATGGGTGCAAAAGTACCTGGGCATATGTTATTCTTGCAGTTAGTCATTTGTTTACTTTGTCAGTGCTGCTTAAATGTGATTAGTTGAGGGTGTACAGTGTAGCACAACAGTCCCCAAGAGATGGCTGTTTAACAAGGGGCTTTCAGCACAATGTTTAACCAAAGTGAGAGATCCTCAGGAAATCATTTAATTTCACTGTGCATTGCCTAAAAACATTGTGAGTTCTCAAAGCCTGCAATATTTTATATATAGCAATACCACTGTCAAAACAGGTCAAAATTAGCTTGTGATTGATGAATATATTTTAGTGATGGTTTGCAAGTGTTTTGAACTATTGAGTGGACATACCCAAAGCACATGGATGAAGGACATGTTTAGTGGTCTGGTAGTGTTCTAAAATATACAGTTGGCACGGCCGTAGGGGATGGCCAGTGGCCATGTGTGAGAAACATCTATGTAATAACAAAACCTTTGCAATTCAAGGACATCACTTAGTTGCAGGGACATTAAAGTGATAACTTAATACAACAGAACACCTGCAATTCAACTAAAGCCACCTTAACTTCACAGGTTGGTGGTCTGTTAGTGTTTTAAAATATACAGTGCACACGGTTGAAGACTGCGGGCAGTGTCCATGACTGAAGTCAATGATTAGTACCCATTAATGTGTTAAAGTATGTTCGGCCATGCACTCTGACCATGGCTAAAGGCCATCCTTAATGCTGGTTATTGTTGTAATATAATGATGATGCCATCAGTGATACGATCTGTTATGTCATCATTGCGGTCATAGGCTGCGCAATAAGGAACGTGAAGTTAAGGTGGCTTTAGCTGAATTTCAGGCGTCTTGTTGTGTTAAGTTCTAACATTAACGTCCCACAACTAAAGTTTTTTTCTTTGATTTTCAAGGGTTTTGTTATTCCACACATAATTGACATTAATAATACAGGCAATTGGTCTAATGAATATGATGTATCATGTGTAAAAAGAAAAAGAAATTGTGCAAGAAATTGTTAAGCATATTTACATAATATTTTAAAGTGTTAACAGTTATATGTACTTTTTTCTGAATAGAACATTATTAAAGTGTTACAGTAACTGTGTTCAAAGGCTATGCTCAATGTATTTAAAATAAATCTTCACAAGACTACTGCCCACATATATATGCACATATGTTTTTTTAATGGTTTTATAGCCGCTGATACCAAGGATGCAAGCATGTGGTTCAATATGGTATGGACTCAGGAGTTTTACACACGGCTTCCACAGGGGAAAACGGCGGCTATAATGAAATACATAAGGATATGCAGTTTTTTTCAACACACACTGTATTGAAAGGATCAACTAAACATCTTGGATCCATATATATAGTAGGTGTTTTTATTGTCTATTTGTATATCCCTTCTTCAAAATCTGCTGTGTGAACACATGGCAGAAATAGGAGCCAATAACAAATTACAGCTAGAAGCTGCTAGGGAAATTTTGAAGTGGGGCAAAGAACCCTTAAAGAAGCTGATACAAATGCTACCACACCAAAAGTCAGTACAGATCAGCAAGCATCCAACAACACATTTTGAAATTGCAGCAGATGTTAGGAGAACACACCAAACCTAATACCAGCATCATACATCAAAGTAGAAGATCAAGCACCAACCATGAGGAGTCTGGCCGCAACCCTGCAAAACCATGGGGTGTCCGAGGAGCTAGATCAACCAAACAACATTATAACCATAAATGCCAACGGTTTACCAGAAATAGATAGAATTGAGACAGTTGATTCCACCAAATGAAGATGAAACTATAGATGATCATTACTATGAAATTTTCTTACCAAAAAAAGGAGAACAAGGCTGGCTAAGAATAAAATCAACGCTACCCAACACAAGCAAGCCAAAAAATCTAAGAATCTACCTTCGAAGAAAACAATCAAATCAAATCACATACGCAGTTTTATTCTAAACCTGAATGAGCCAGGAGATGGGAAAAATCACCACCACTCAAGTACAGGATCAAGTACAGGATTGAGCGCAAATAGACAAAATATCCAAATATCCATCAATGTTGATCCACAAAGAGAAGCTACTCCATTAGACCAGTCTATCATGTGCAATGCACCTATTGAAGAGGGCTTAGATCAAGATTCAGACCACGCACAAGAATTACTAAATCTCTGTATATAGTTTCGAAGAACATGACCCAATACCTACAGAGATCAACCAAGCAGAGAAGGTCATTGCAATTGCAAAACTACTTGACCAAGCTAATGACAATAAGATAGCATTCGATAAAATGGATGACAAGGAGATGAGGAGCAGAGAGCTCTTTCTAACATTAGAAGAAAAATTAAATCTATTTATTAAAACAATACTTAAACAAAGTCAGCCACAGATATTTGCCTAACTGCCTACAAACTACAACAGTGGGACACCACATGCAATAGGTAAAAAGCTAAATATCTCCCAAATAAGGCAGTTAGAAAAGAAAACAGATCCTCACAAACAAGATCTGAATGTTCCAAATCAAAATCATGTAAGTTCACTCACAATGAACTTTGATATCTTGAAAAAAGAACGCACAAGTGGGCAAGAAAAGTTGAGCCATATTTTTACATCAAATAAGCATACTACACAGGAGAAAGAAAGTAGACACACCGAAATGTATCTAGAAAGAATAGTTCATGTTAGTGATGACCTGAAAATGAATAGAACAGACATCTTAAATCTGTTGCATCACATTGCAGCTCTCAGAACAACTGAATCAAGTGATATCCAGATGGTTCATTTTCCAATACGACTAAAATGTGATACTATTTGTATGCAAATCAATTCAAAGCAAATTTTTCAGCTGCTGCTGAACTCTGCATATCAACTTTGGCTTCTGGGATCTGACATAAGCGTCAAGTTGCTATATCCGGACACATCAAGTTCTAGCAATGTCAAACGGGCACAAGCATCGACCTCAATTGGAGATGACAACTTGCAGGTGTTCGACAAATCTTGCTTACATCAAGATCTCCTATACATCCAAGTTCCAAACAAGTTACATTCCAAGAACATCAAGCTTCGGAGAGAACCATATTCACACAAAATGTCATAAAATAAATTATGGCAGAAGCAAATTGGGAGTGGCTGGTAGGAGCCTTAAATTCAAAACAAATGCGTTAGAATGAGGAACCCCTCGAGAACACGCAAGTCATAATTGTTTCTTGGAATACACAAATCACTGCCAATTTGAAGGATATGACATGCTTTGTCTTCAAGAGATTTGTCTCTTTGTCGCTCCGATAGCCGAGGGATCCGATTTATTCATAAATCCAGCAACCAAAAGCAAAAAAGGAAGGCCATCATCTGGACTCATAACTTTGATCAATAAGATTTGATGAGCAACAATTCTGCACACATCTAACCCAAATCTGAACATTCAACTAACAATTGTCAGCTGGCCCTGCCATAAATCGGAAAGCACAGAAGTGCTAATCTCAGCAAATATATACTGGAATCCTATAAACTGGAAAAACAAATGTTTTGCTACCCTAGTGATGGGCGAAATAAATGACTGCACTATTACATTGAACAATACCATGATAATAATCTTCTAATAATGGAGACTTCAACATAAATTGCATAAACCTTGGCAAAGCGGGCGCATTGCAAAGCAAGGCGAACTGCTCGTCATCAGAGAGAAAATCAATGGTGGAAATCTGGATGAACAAAATAATTGATTGCAAATTTCATATGCAACGGCCACATAATTGGTGATATTCCACGAGCAGCTACCTGAAGCAATGGCCAGTCAAGCTCAACGCGTGATTACCTCTTTACTTCAGAGAACTTATTGAGCCGAATCAACAAATTAAAAGTGATAAAAATGCAGCAGGGTGACCACAACCTTGTTAAAGTGTCAATGCATTGGAACCGCTATGGCCCGAAAAATAAATATCCATACATCACAGAGATTATAGCAGGCAGAAATTGACTGCGCCTCCAGCACAAAGATGTGGTTAATCTGTGCAAAGGTTACACAAAGTTAACAACCACAGACCAAATAGGATCGAACTATCTGCCGCTCCGGTTAGCATTTCATAAATCCACAAAATCCAGCCTTACACCTCAATTCAAATCTAAACACAACTTCAATGTTGAAATGCAAGCAAAGAAGCATGAATTAAGAAAAGACATCAAAGCGCTACATTCAATAAAAATTCCTGAAAAGAGAATAGCGATCACCAAACGACACCAACAATACAGAAACTGGCTTAAATCACATAAAAACAGCTTAATCCAAAAGGATATGGACCAAAAGCTTAAAACCATCGCAAAGAAATACTCTAGGAAATTATGGGTGCTGCTAAATGACAGCACTGCGACACAAAAAGCACTTGCCACAAATGCGGTTGCTGAAGAAGCGTGGAAGGCATTTTTAGGCTCCCTATACGGAGATACATTCTGTGTTAAGCCATCAACCATCCCCTTGCAGTCAGTATATACCTGCGATCTATGCTAGTCTAGAACAGAAATTATAGATCTCGTCAAAAAAGCAAGTGCCTCGAGAGCTCCTGGCCCTGACGGTCTTACAAACTATATGCTCAAACAGACATCTGAAGTATGGGGATCCTTCTGTATCGAACTATTCACTGTAGTCACAACCACAGGAAACCTTTCCAATTCATGGAGAAGATCAGTGATAATCCCCTTTTTCAAGAAGGGATCTCGGCGCACCCTGGAAACGACCACCCGATAGCCCCTCTTGATGTTCTAGGCAAGATCTTTGTCACACTACTGCTATCACGCCTTAAGCGCTGGGTGCAAGATTCAGCTCAATGTGATACCAGACAATGTGGATTTGTAAAAGGAGTTGGATGTGCCCTAGATGTGTTCCTATTAAACATCCTCAAAGCCAGTGCCCTGTATAAAGGCAAGCAAACATACATTGCTTTGGATGACTCTGCCCAAGTGTTCGATAGTGTGGATCGAAATCTACTGTGATCAAAACTAGCACAATGGAATTGCCCATAGAACATATTGGCCCCATGGCTCTCTATACATATACCTCCATCCAGGTAAAACTCAACTCTGTGGGCCTTTTGTCTAAAGACATAAAAACCAAAAAAGGCCTCAAGTAAGGATGTCCTCTGGCTTCAGAACTCTTCAATTTTTTCATATTGGACATGAAGCACACTGTACATGACCAAACGTCTTTTGTCCCAAAGATAAATGACCAAACTGTGAGTCAAATGTTATACACTGACGATTTGATGTTATTAGACCAGACCAAAATTGGCCTACAACAAAAATTAAATTTATTACATACCTACACGGAACGAAATGACCTTCAAATCAACACAGCCAAGTCAGCAATTCTGATTCTGGAAAGCATAAAAGAAGAAGAAAACAATCAAAATGTACCTGGCATCTTGCAAATGCACATTTGTTACCATCACTCAACACAAGATTCCAGGTTACTTGACTAAATTCCTGAGCCCAAAACATCGGAACTTGTTTTTGAGTTTCCAATTTAGCCTGTTTACACCAAAGAAGTTCTGATATCTTGAAAGCTAATAGAAGGCAATAATGCATCATGCTGAATGTGCAATGAACCAAATGAAACTCTTAAACATGTAGGTCTGTCATGGCCACAATTAGGAGACCTAATAACAAACAACTTGAATATCCTCTTGAAAGACTTCATAGAATGGAAGCTGACGATTTGTGGCGTGAACTATGCATGGGGAACAATTATCACTTACCTTTTGCTCTAACAAAAATGCTGCAGGAAATTTTTGAAACACTGGTATGGGCACAAACGCTCAATATAGTGATACAAAACTGAGAGTAAATAATCTTTGTAAAGCAGCACAGTGACATTGTGAGATTGAAGCAAACCATGACTCACATACAACTGGAAAATCTCCCCTTCAGGATTCATCCTGCATCATTTTATTTTATTACTTCTTACTTTCCTTTTTTTCTCTCTTGCCTTTAATGTGTTTTTATGGTTGAATGTATTTGATTAAGTAGGATATATTTTATGTATTTTTCTTCTCTTTTCATTGCGCTATTGTTTGCTGTGTGGCAAAGGTTTGAAATAAACCACGAGCCAAAATATATATTTTTTCTTTTAAGTATTTGAAGAGTGGCCCATCTAATGTTCGGTTTTAAAGCGCGAGAAACATTAATTATGATCAATTACGTGGTGCAAGTTTCCTGAAATTATGTCGATCATGCGTATTGGAAATTGCATGATTACTACAAAAAATAAAATGCTTGAGGCTCAATGGGATTTTGTGAAGAACGGGCAAAATTAGAGGGGGGTCTCAACATTATTAGATGGTTTATAACTTTTCTGCCGTTTGACGAATGTGGAGAAAAGTTTTTAGAAAGATTATAGACCAACATTGAATGTTTGTGCAAAGTCTGAATGGATTTTGTAAAGTGGGGGATAAGTCATATGACTATTGTATGTACGTACATTTTGAAAGTTTTGAAAAAATAAAACACAGGCGGCTTTCCAGCTAACCCATGTAAGCAGCATTGGCAAGGACCTGAAATGATGTTGATGATGTGTATTGGAAATTGCATGAGTACAACAAAAAATAAAATGCTTGGGGCTCATGTGTTGTGTGTATAGAAATTGTCTGCACTTAGAGTAGGTGATTCCCCCAGTGCAATGCCACCAATACTTAATGACCTGTTGATTTTGACAATAGTGTCTACTTTACATGTTTCCAGTGTTCTGAACGATAAAAATCCTTTCTTTCAAAAGTGTGCTGCATGTTTGAAATATCTAATCCAAGAATAAATGCACACCTAAAAATAGCACAATCACCTAAAACTGCATGTCACTCTTATGTATATTTAAAATGAGACTAACAATAATATTTTGAGAAAGATATATTAGTCAACAAACACATATAGATTGTCTGTCTAGTATAAATTGTTTATACAACCAACACAATTAATTTTAAAGTGTATTATATCTTCAATTGTTTCAAAATATTTGAAATATTTTCAAACATGTGAAGAAGTTATTGTAGTAAGACAATGAATGAAAGAAGAAGCAGTACATCTCCTACTCACAAAACTAATCCTGGATTAATTAAAACAATCAAATGGACTAATAATTAATGTTGGAATAGAAGTTAAATTAACTCAAAAGGATATTGATAATTTAAGAGAAATTATGGACAGTAAAAATCACATTGGACTTGAAAACATGAAGATGTGGCTTTTTTCATGTTCTGTCACAGAAATTGCAAATATGAATTAGGATGAATTATCTAGTGCAAGTGTCCTGGGATGATGCGTATTGAAAATTGGACGAGATGATCTGGTCTGTATTAGGCTGCAGTCTTTTTTGATTTGTATGTGGTCTTACATTTTTACTGTAGTTGTGAGCTGTGGTTGTGCATAATAAACCTCCACATATTAAAGGTGCTGGTAGCAACAGCTAGAGTTTTCAAACATCTGCAGCAGTGGCACACTCTATTTGAAGAGTTATTAGAAATTCTAGAGAGATGGCTTCATTTTTTGTGGCATTGTCTTTTTAGAGTTTTCATTTTTATTATTTTATATTGTTGTAACCAGTTGGACATTTGAATATGTGCAACAATGATCATGAAAACCCTAAGATGTGGTCCTTCTAATTTGTTGTCAGAAAGCTTGGGAACATCAAGCATAATAAATCATTTGGGGTGAGTGTCATGGGGTGATGTGGATGATGTGTATTGGAAATTGCATAAAATGGTCTGGCCCATACTGGAGGGCAGTCTTTTTTGGCTTATATTGGAGTTATATCGTTACTGTAGCTGTGACCAGTGGTTCCGCATTATGAACCTCCCCCATTAAAGCTGCTGCCAGCAATAGGCAGGGTCTTCAAACACTCGCATCACTGGAACACCCTATTTGAAGAGTTATTAGAAATGCTAGAGAGGTTCAGAAAGAAGGCTTTTCATGAAGTGTTTTTTAGATATGTTGCTCTTATATGCAGTACTTGCACTTGGATGAGCGAGAGGTCTTCCTAGGATCTTTTTTTTCTAATGCCATTCATCTGTCAAAATGTTTCATCCACTTCATTGTGCGGCACTAATACTGTATTTATTTAATTGAAGACATACCAGCATTTCAGAACTGAGAAAAGAAAAAAAAAGATGTGGGAAGAAGCTTGGGGATATCAATTATGATAAAGCATTTGGTGTGAGTTTCTTGGGATGATGTGTATTGGAAATTGCATGAGATGATGTGGACCATACTGGACTGCAGTCTTTTTTGTCTTATATGTGGTCTGATATATTTATTGTAGCTGTGAAAGGTGGTTGTGCATAATCAACCGCCACCCATTCAAGGTGCTGCTAGCAACAGCCAGAGTTTTCAAACACTGGTAGCACCAGGATTCTCTATTTGAAGAGTCATTTGAAATGCTAGAGAGGTTCAAAGAGAAGGCTTAATTTTTTGTGACATTGGGCCTCATTACAGGTCCAGCAGTAACCCTGCCAGTGCCACCGGCGGATTGCCGCTGGACCCGTAAAAAATGAACAGCGCATGACTTCCCGGTGCCACCAGGCTTTTCCAAGTCCGGCAGCTGGGAAGTCAGGTACCGGCAATTTTTGTAGTCCCCATTCCCACAAAGTAAGGGAATGGGGACAAGGGAGCACCAGCACCGTTGTTAATGGTGCTGGTTCTCCCGTGAAACTCTGCAGGCTGGTGCCGTTTTGCCCAGTGGGTATTACCTTGGCGAGCAGGATGGCACCCGCCTGCATAGTTGTAGTGTGCTGATGCAGAAACAACAGTGACAGTAAGTTTACCGGCACTGCTGATCCCGGACTGGCACAGTTATGATGAGGCCCATTGTCTTTTTAGAGTAGTCATTTTTGTTATTTTATATTTTCGTCACCAGTTGGAAATTTGAATGTGTCCTTTTTATGTTTTGAGGCAATGCACCGCATTACAAGTATGCCAGTACGGTGACAACGGTGCCGGTAGCGCTACCGGCACTGTTGATACCGTACCGCCATACTTCGAACTGGGCTTGCGGGTGCCTGTCAGCTCGCCAGGTTTGACCTGGCGGGCAGAGCAGCACCCACGAGCACAGCAAGTTGGGGCTGTGGGGCTCAAATGGGAATGGGGACTTACAGGCACTGGCACCCGGCAATGGAGGAATTACCGGGTACAGCAAAGTTGGAATACCCCGATAATTCCTCACTGGCGGGTGCCAAACGTTTTGACAGGTTTGTGGCCCATTGTGTTTTTCATGTTGTCAAGTTTATTGTTTTACATATTTCTTGCCGGTTTCCAACATGTCCGACCACGAGAGTACCAACAGTGATGACGTTATCATTTGGATTTCCAAATCCATCGCCACCGAGGAAGAAGGCAACTGGGATGGAAATCACTGCTTTTAAAGTTAAACAACACTATTCTAGAAAAGAGCCAGAGGTAGTACTTTGCACATTCTGCAACAAAACTCTACGTTTTGGGACTTCCAATGTTCCATCTGAAAGCCTGGGAATATCTATTTTGATTAAACAAGTAGTGTGAATCCACTGGGATAACGTTGATAATGACTATCAGAAAACGCCCAAACATTATACAAAAAAAATGCATGGGTTCCATTCTTTGCATAGACGGACATCAGCACCACTTGCAGCACTTCCATTCACCAGTGCAACAAAATTGTAAACTGCAAATGAAGCTTCAACTTCAGCAATGGTGCCAACTGTACAGACTCCTGTTTTACCAACTCCAGATCTTTCCATGATGCAAGTCATGTGTAGATGATGGCTTTATTACGAGCCTGGCGGTCACCCTGCCAGTTCTACCGATGGGCTGCCGCCGGACTTGTAATGATTTACTGGCGCCTGACTTCCTGGTGCCACCAGCTCATTATGAGTCCATTGGCAGGGAAATCAGGCACGGGTAAAACTGTACGTCTCCATTCCCATAGCGTGCCATAGGATTCTATAGGCATGGGGACTCGGAAGCGCTGGCAAAGTTATATATGGTGCTGGTGCTTCTGTCACCAGTCTGCCTGCCATGGTCACAGCTGCTCCGGCAGGCAGACTTGTCATTTGGTGGACCAGAATCAAGGGAGCCTGTGAGCTTACCGGCACCCTTGTTTCTGGACAGGCAAACTTCTAATGAAGCTCGATGTCTTGAATGTGTAGTCAAGAGAGGTGGTATATTTGTGGAATGGTAGCAGTTAATCGCTGAATATCTGATTTCCTGTAATTATAATTTCTTGTTTTAAGTGGCAGGTCCCCCTCGTTTTTTTATAAAAATAAAATAAATCCATATATATATATATGTAAATATATATATATATGTTGCTTTTTATTTTAATTCCCTTTGTTAGATGTTTCATTCTTATGTGTTTTCATCCCCTATTCCTTCACCCTCTTTCCATCCCCCGAAATGGCCCTTTTAAGGGTTGCCTTTTAAGTTACAAAAATAGATAAAATTGAACACAGACTGCAAAAATATATTACAATATCTATTGTAATGTATTTTATGCAATTTCAATAATTCAAATCTCCCAAATGTTTGTTTATTTCTGTGGTTACATTGTTAACAGAAGCAGTATTTGAGCTGAAAATAAAAGCACTCCAGTCGTTGCTCATGTTAGGTTTGCACGTACAATCCTTCAATTCATTGGCTGATGTAGCTGCGGCTACCAATGATAATATTTAAAAGTATGCAAACTTGTGTATAAAATAATCAAATTCAAGGAAAAAACTTTAGTTGCAGGGAAGTTAAGGTGAGCAATACCTTGTAACAAAACTCTTGAAATTCAAGGATAAACTTTAGTTTCAGGGATGTTAAGGTGAGAACGTAATGCAACAAAACCACTGAAATTCAGCTAAGGGCACCTTAACTTTGTGCCCCCTTTTGCAGAGTCTCGGACCACAATGATGACATCACAGATCACATCAGTGATGACATCACTACTTACATGTTGTATGAGAACACTGATGACATTACAAATCACATCACTGATGCCATCAAACATTGTGGTTATAGGCTGCGCAACAGGGGTCGGAAGTTAAGGTGGCTTTAGCTGAATTTCTGCAGTTTTGTTGAATTACGTTCTCACCTTAACGTCCCTGCAACTAAAGTTACTTCCTTGAATATATGTTTTTCTCATATATATATATATATATATATATATATATATATATATATATATATATATATATATATATATATATATATATGAGAAAAACACACAAGCCCCTGCGCGGTTGTAACACTGCAAAAAACCACCCAGTGGGCATGCGTAGAAAATACTCCAGCACACAAGACCTAGCTATTTAGAATATCATATTTATTGTTGTTTAATATAGCACATTACAAAACTCAGAGGTGAAATCATTCGCCTCTGTGACAGCCATAACGTTGAACAAAACACTCACCCCACGGGTGGAAGATAGTCACGCGTTCCGCCTGAATGCTCAGGCTTCCTCAGACTTTTAAAATCCAAATGCGGCATGCACATCATAGAATTTAAAAAGAAAAGCAGTTACACAGCGTTCCCATTCGTGTCAGATCACGTGCAAAAGCGGTCATGAAAATGTTGTTTTTCCAAAGACTGAATGGAAAAAACTTTGCCCACGCTTACTGCCCAAACCACTGGACGGATGTTCATCAAATTTGCAGCAGGAGCAGCAGCTTGGTCCCAAAAGCGTGCTTTTGTAAATTTGGTGAAAATCTGTCCAGTAGTATTCTTTAAAACAGCCAAAATGTAGGTCAAAAAAATGTGTGATATCTGGCTCTGCTGCACGGACCCATTTCCCTGTTCTATTCGTGGACAGGCATATGATTGGTCTAGAGGGTGACGTGATGTCCGCGGACATCGTACGCACCCCCTAATTGGATGGTGAAAATGTGAAGTGCATCAGATTTTTTATCCCTCAGTAGGAGAGTTGCACCCATTTCACCTTAATACAATTGCTCGGTATTCAAAATAATTATTCTCACCTAGCAGTCTCCTTTCGGAGTGGCCCAAGGTTGCCTGCTTTAGGCCAACTCACTGGTATGCCTTGGCGTCTCTTTCTGACTTGCCGATGTTGCTGTGGGTCTCTTCAGGGCCTCTTCTGATTCTGACAGCTCCTGCTGGTCTGCCACTATGTGCAGCAACCTTCAATGGAGCTCTTGCAGCGCTGTACACTATCTGATGTGAATTCAATACCGGAGCAGTTCACTGCGTTTTGGGAGCTTCTCTCCCACATAGCATGGCTTGCATCAGCACTGCTTTCTGTTGTCATCGTCTACATAGCCATGTTTTTATGACCTCTACCACAGTTTCTACACAGTGTCCTGATGCCACCATACAACAATATCAGATTCTGCTTCTCCTTTCTGCTGCTGCTGCTCTCGCACCTGAAAGTCCTTTAAGTTTTTAAATGTCCTGCTAAGGTGCTTTCAATTCAAACAACTAAACCGCTCATAACACTTCATTAACTCTGAGCCCCTCTCCCTCGTCTCAGTACTCTGGGAATTATGGGACATGAAATCCATAACGTTCTTGTTGGTTTTATTATTAGTTAACCTAATCTGACTGGGTAACTGAAAGTGTTCAGTCGTAGGGGAGGTTACTTAAGGAGGTGGTGTTTTTCTTTTTTGTTTAAGACTTTGATATAAGGAGGAATCATACCCTCTAGAAGTTGTGATATTAACTTCCTGATGATCCCCTAGTGTACAATTCTTATGCTTGTTAAAAGGTCTTCATGTTTGGTACTTTGGGTAATTCTGGTAGGGGGACTGTATAGTGATAGCATGCCATAGGATATTTAGGCAATGGGGAAAAATCATCCTCAGGAGAGGGTGAATAACACATCTCTCACCACTTCCCCATTACTGCCTTCTCCTCCCATGTGATCCTCTCTCATGAAACCACCCCCAGAGTTAGGATCAGGTAGCGGCTAAATTCCCCTGGCCACGCCGGAGGAGATTTTAGGCTGGGGTTTAGTGATGGCTCAACAGGATTAATCACACTAACTAGGGATTTTATTATTTAACAATTTGTATTGCCAGCATCAAGTCTTCGAGAGTATAGCCACAATAGCCCCAAATGCTTCAGTATGTTTTGAATAATTACTAAGGTTTAGAGTTCGGCAATCCATAGTACAATCGAGTTTTATGTGTTCAGGTGTTAACTGCTTCTTTATATTGGACTGAACTGCTCGAATTCTATAATCTCTATAAGGTTACAGCTCATAGAAATGCTGTTCTATCAAACATTGTAGGATCCCGCTAAGTATATCTCCTTACTTTGCACTAGAATGGAACCAGAAGTCACACAACTATGCTGAAAATGCATCCCCTTTAATATTGATTTAAATTATGCTGGTTGGAGGGTGATAGTCCTTTTCAACATGCTATAGAAATATCCCAAATAAAAGAAGCCCAGAGCACCCTGGTTTAAATATAGAAAATAACATTCACTGTCCTTTATTTGCCAGAATTGTGATCTAGGCCTAATGACAAACCTATGAAAGATATCAATATTACCAAATGATGATGCTGACCAGGTATTAAAACCTTTTCATAGAACAATCCAGCACATGTGCTATGGTAATTCTCTACCTTGAATGCAATATCTGGTTGGTTTTTAGTAAGAGTGAATGTATCCTTGGAATGTGGATGCATTCCAGCAGCCATTAACATATAATAAATTTGGTATTTCTATACTGTTTATATTGGTTCTACAACATCATTCATCAATAACATCTACAGCTAGTCATTATCCAATGAGATTCAGAATCATTAACTTACCCATCATTGGGATGGGACAAAGACATAATATCTTGGTTTACAACTAAATCCTAAATCTTTGGATTTAGATAACAAGTCCACAAATTATGTTCCAAAGATATAGAATTGTGTAGAGGATTACCTGGAGCCTTCTTGATGCTCACTTGATGTGAATACTAGCAGGATTTAGCCACCTGGAAATGCATATCTAGTGCATGAATGTTTTAATATGGAGTTCAAATGTTGCAGCAGCAGGGCAGATGGAATACCACATTTACAAAAATATGACCATAATTTTGCTCAAGTTTTGGAAACAATCTGTATATGGATGTATGAACTCAGACTAGATGCACCCTGTTCTCCAATTGCATTATTTGTTGTTTGCCTGTATCTGAACTAGGGTTTCCCTGCAAATCTTGTGCAAATCTAGTGCTCTCTCGATCTCTCTTTCTCTCTTTCTCTCTCTCTCTCTTTTTCTCTCTATGTCACTCTTTAGCTTTGTAAAGTTCTCTCAGAGAGAGCCAAAGTTATAGGGATAGAAGGGGTCCCAAATGTTACATTGCTAATTAATTGTTCCCATATAGCATACATATTCTTGGCTCACAACTACAAAACAAAGGCTGCTTGCTTCTGGGTGAAAGATATGCCACAGAAGTGGCATACATTGCCTTTTATTTGTGAAAAAAGGGTGTGTACTTTAGCCAACAAATCTGCAGATCCATCCCAGGATCCATGTATCGTTGAGCTTGACCCTGCAACTGCATGTGAAATGGCTGGTACTGCAAAAATACACTTTGCACGGTTCCATGAATCAGGGTTTGTGTCTGCAGTGCAAAGTCACTTTTCAGCAGTGCAAATTCACTTAGAACCGGGCAAATGTTCCATGAATCGGGCCCAAAGTGTTCATTTCCTCTCATGCTACAGACCTCCATTTTCTGCTTTTTGCCACTTTTAGAAAGTGATCGAAAAAAGTCAAGATGTGAATCCTGGACCAAATTGCTGCAGAGAGAGAGGTCTTAGTTGCTCCTTGACTGAAAGGAACTTCCAACTCCACATAGAAGATTCTGACTGGCGACTGCCACCACCCCTACCACTACAACTACATGGCAAGCCAGTGGAAAACACTAGTACTTCCAATATCTCCCTTGACCGCTGGTGAACATAGCATCACAAGCTCAATGCTGTCTAGTTTTCCAATCAACTGCAATCAAAATCATAGAACCCAATTAGAAAATGCAGAGCTGCATTTGGAGTCAAGACACAGCAAACAGAACACGTGTGTAAATCAACACGCACAGCATATGAAGTAGCTGAAGATGATGTGCAGCTGACCATTGATGACAGGCCTTTGCATTATCTGAAATGAAAAATGGAGCAGTGGTCAACACTATGCAGGCTGTCAAATTAAGTAGCTCGTGGGTTCTGACCCAGCGGTGTCAATTCTAATGTGTTTTAAGTGCAACAGGAGTGATGATAGGAGACAGAACGACATGGTGTTCAGATAATATTACAGAAAGCCTAAACATGCTGAAGCTGAATCAGCACTTCTTATCCTGTAGATACATGTTACCTGATGATAATGATGATGATGATGGTGATGATGATTTGGAGCACGTGGAGTCTATGAACAGGTTATTTCTGTTTCTGGTTGAGATCACACTGATGAAGAAGATGGCTCTGCCATCCACTGCTGCTGACTGGGTCTAAACTCCGTGCCAGAAAGACTTGGCTATGGAAGAACATATTTTTTTTTAAATCTCTATTTATATATTAATATATTTTAAATATGCCTTGTGTACTTAATTACAAAAAATGAATCCAACAGTTTTTTTTCATCCTACTCATGTCAAGCACACATCATTGTTCCTTTAATAGAGTGCAACTGTTATCACTTTGGTATCATTTCCCTTCATTAATTTTCCCAAAATTGCACAAAATGCAGAGGCATTCTTAATGTACCCTCAGCATATGCAATGATTACCACCGTCATTAACTGCCAGACAACCTGCCAAGAAATGTCGTATTCTTTCAATAGATTTAGTTATGCTACAGAAGTGGCAGGCCCTACCTTTTCATCAGAATATTATTCTAGCCACTATTAACTTCATAATTGTGTAGCGCATCATGGAGCATATTCATGTATGTTCTTCTCCCCTTGCAGCGAGGACATTTTTCCATAAATGTAGGCATCGGTCACAATGCAATTCACCCCTTTTCGATAGATCCTCCACTCCCTGAACCTTGTATGCAAGACATTCGCAAAACGGAGAAGCAATGGCTATAAGATGTTCATGTAATCTAAACCACTGTCATTGCTCCGGGCACCCTTCAAGACAACTGTGTTCTAGCCAGTGATGCCATTACAGAAGAGGGAAAACCGTAGGCAAGTCTGCCTTGATTACACCCCACAAAGGGGTAGTCCAGCCTGAAATGTTCGGTCCCATATCTTCTGCACAGGACCGCAAGCAAACCCAGCCCTACTTCAGCTGCATTGGGAATCCTCACTCAGGTGTATCTTGGGTCTCTAGGCACAGAAGAGTTGGAACTCTTGTGTGGGTTTATATTTCCCACTCGGCTGTAGTTTGAAAAACATAAAAGCAATGGGTGGAAGTATCGTTTAATTATTATTCTAACCCATTTGCCTTGATGTTGGAAACACTCCAGACGACAATTTGTCATCACACGAAGAAGACAGGTCATAGGTGAATCAGTATTCCACCCATCACATTTTTTCGTTATAGTTTGTCTCCCAAATTTTCATTTGTAGCACGACCAACACTGATTTGCATATGTCTGCTACCTGTCTAAACATCTATGATGTGGAAGGGTCCTCAGAGCAATGACAGTGGTTAAGCTAATCTAACACCCTGCGATGGGGCTCTGACCAATTAAAAGGCTTGGAACATGTGCTGTATTGTATGGCACAAGCCTACGTTCTGAGCTGCCTGTGCAGCCAGTGGCCCATTCCCTTCCTTACTTCACTTTCACCACTAAGAACCCATGTAGTTTCCTACATGGGTGGTAATGGTGTCTTTTTTTAAAAGTAACATGCCTTTGTTGCGCGGCCCAGCGCCAGGCAGTGCTTCATTCAGTGAAGTCCCTTTACTATGTTGATGATCTCACAGTGCCAACCTGCACACAACTAGCATCCGTGTAGCTGATTGGGTGCTAATATTGATCAGTCCTAGCCAGAGATATTTTAAAGGTATAGATTTAGTAAGTATCAAAGTAGTCTTCCAGCAATGCCTTTGATTGCATTTAACAAGACCGGAATACCAAAAACCTAGACCTCAGACCCACAAAGTATTTTGGGGACATATTTTTATTATGATACCTTTTCAATCCAAATGTTTGCTCAGTTAATGTATAGTTATTTCTCCACAAATGATATTTATAGATTATTAGAACATTTACTTTTGAGGAAATGGGTCCTTATCCACTCCAGCATACATCATTGTACAACACAGGAACAAAACTAGACCAACAGCCATAATTCAAGTTCATGTCTTCCTTCACCAGAAAACCTTTCAGGACTCACATCTACTTTTCTTAGAACAGCTATGTTCTATGTATCTGCCTCAGCATTACTTTTTTAAACATAATTTTTTGTAAATGTTCGCTGCACTTTACCCACACATTTTCATTCACTTAATGTACTCAGGAGGTGCTTTCAGTAAATGGAAATTGTAACTCACAACAGAAATAGAATTTAAAAGAATATAAAAGCTATAGAAGAGAAGAATAAATATGCAATTCTATAGCCAATGTGTCTTAGGCCCAACATCATCCCTATAACATGCAGATCACTCCCCTTAACCGTGCGACACTAGTCTAATTGCTCCAGAGAGCTGAATAACATAGCACATCATGACAAATGTCTCACAGCAACATAAAAGAAAAAGGAATAGGAAAGCATAATGGCAAATCAAACATAAATTACAGTTAACAAATATGATAGAAAAACAAAATATATGGAACTATAAAATGCCACCCCCAGTGGAAGGCTCTATCGAGTCTCTTTCCAAAACAGATTATCATGATCTCCATATAGTCCAGCTTGACCTGCAACTTCCCATTTATTTTTCTCATGTTCTCATGTATTGTCATGTGAGTGCTGTAAAGGTTTTGATTTGTTGATTGATTGATTGTTTATTTATATAGCACCTATACACAAACCGCTTCAAGGCAGGAAGGTAATAAGGGAGAATCCAGTGACATTCGTATAAGTCCTTGATACATTAAAAATGTGAAATTAACTATCATACTCGGCCTGGCACCATTTCAGATAGTGCAAGAGCTTTTGACTGTGATAAGGAGGGGAGGGGGGCGGGAAGGAGAAAGAGACAGACAAGCGGGTACCTTACTAGGGTTGACGACAATTGTGGTAGTGCCGGAATATAACAAGAGGTGGGGGGCGGCAGGGAGAAGGAGAAGAACAAAACAAGCAACTGATGACATTTCAGATAGTGCTGGAGGGGGGGGGGGTGAGGAAAAGACAAGTGAGGGGGTGGTGGGGAGACAAACAAGCTGCTATCATACCGGTCGGGTGACATTTCTGCTAGGGTAAGTGCTAAGGATGCAGTGAAGGGGGAGAGGCGAGAGGAGGGGACAGCAAGAAGAGGGATTAAAATAAGCAGACTATCTAAACAAAACAACAGAGGGGGGGCAAAACAGAGAGTGAAAACAGTGAAAAAGAGTGGAGATACAAGAAGGGAGAGCAATACAGTTGCAGAAGTCAGTAATAACATATAATTTTTCAAGACTACAGCAAATGCAAACCAGGATTCAGGTTGAAGGTGGGCACAGCATCATTCTGGGCCACCATGAGTACAATGAGTGCAGGGGTAGTCCAGCATGAGAATTGAGATGGGTGAAGCACCATGAGCCAATGCGTCCAGAAAAGTCAAATCCAAGCATTGGCAACACGACGGTGATGGTAAAACCATAATGTATCAAGGCAAACTCTTGCCGTGGTTGGATGTAGGGGGGGTAGGAGATTGCTAAAGGGGGAGGGTAAAGCAGGGTAGAAGGAATCAAGCAAAAATAGGCAACACATGCATGCGAGAAGGGAGACAAGATGGACATCACAGGCAACCAGGGGAGGCGGGGGCAAGAGACAACACATGGACATCACAGGCAACAAGAGGGGGGCTAGGGGACAAGGGAAGGCACACAGACAACACAGGCAACCAGAGGGGGGGCAAGGGATGACACATGAACGTAACAGGCAACCACAGGGGAAGTGGGGGGAAAGGGAAAGCACACAGACATCACAGGCAACCAGAGGGGGGTAGTGGGCAAGGGAAAGCCGAATGACAACGCAGACAACCAGAGGGGTGTGGGGGGCAAGGGAAGGCACATGGACATCACAGGCAACCAGAGCGGGGCAAGGGATGACACGTGGACATCACAGGCAACCAGAGCAGGGGTGAAGGGCAAGGGAAGGCACACAGACATCACTGGCAACCAAGATGGGGTGTGGGGGCAAGGGAAGGCACACGGGCATCACAGGAAACCAGAGGGGGGTGGGCGTCAAGGTAAGGCATACGGACATCACAGGCAACCAGAGGGGGTGGGGGGCAAGGGAAGGCACACAGACATCATAGGCAACCAGAAGGTGGGTGGTGGGGCAAGGGACGGCACATGGACATCACAGGCAACCAGAGGGGAGGGGGGACGACACATGGGCATCACAGGCAACCAGCGCAGGGAGGTGGGGGGGGCAAGGAAAGGCACACAAATATCACAGGCAACCAGAGGGAGGGTGAGGGCAAGGGAAGGCACATGGACATCACAGGCAACCGGGGGGGCAAGGGATGACACATGAACATCACAGGCAACCGCCACAGGGGTAAGGAGCAAGGGAAGGCACACGGGCATCACAGGCAACCAGAGGGGTGTGGGGGCAAGGGAAGGCACATAGACATCACAGGCAACCGGGATGGCATGGGGGGCAAGTGAAGGCATATGACATCACAGGTAACCAAGATGGGCTGTGGAGGCAAGGGAAGGCACACAGACATCAAAGGCAACAAGAGGGAGAGTGGGGGCAAGGGGAGGCACACAGATATCACAGGCAACCAGAGGGGAGGTGGGGGGCAAGCAAAGGCATACAGATATCACAGGCAACCAGAGGGGATGGGGACAAGGGAAGGCACACAGACATTATAGGCAACCAGAGGGGGCGTGGGGTGCAAGGGAAGGCACACAGACATCACATGCAACCAGAGGCAGGGTGGGGGGCATGGGAAGGCACAATGACATCACAGGCAACCAGAGGTGGACTGGGGGGGCACAGAAGGCACACAGACATCACAGGCAACCAGAGGAGGGGCAAGGGATGGCACATGGACATCGCAGGCAACCAGATGGGGATTGGGGGCAAGGGAAAGTGGGCAGCATTACGGGAGCAGACAAGGAAAAGACAGTGGTCTTCGTTGTGGGCCTTAGATGAGGGGACCGGCTAAAGCCTGCCGGTCCCTCATTGGTCTAAAAAAGCACACAGCAGGCCAATGGGAATGCAGATGGAAGTCAGAGGAGCATCAGAGCACCAGAGGACAAAGAGATGAAGCAGCTACCATCTTGGAAAGTCAGCTACAAAGGTAGCCAGCAACAGCAATCGACACTCAATTGTTGCAACAAGCACTTTGTAGAGGCAGGAAGAGAATGCCAGGCTGCGTGGTGGCAAGGCACAATTTACAAGGCATTTTGGCACAAATAGTTAAATAAATCTTTTTTCTTTTTTCTTTTTTCGGTCGATGCACCAAGTGTTTTGTAAATTAGTAGCACGGTGCTCCTACCTCAAAGTGTGGCGACCTCCAGGAGTGCAAGCAGGATGGCAGGAGAGGGGAGATAAAGGTCTTCACACTTCAGTGCATGTCGACGTATGATTGTGGGCCAGGCAGTGGGCCTTAGGTGAGGGAACCAGCTAATGCCTTCCGGTCCCTCATTGGTCTAGAAAAGCATACAGCAAGTCAGTGGGGATGCAGATGGTAGTCAGAGGAGCAACAGAACGCCAGAGGACAAAGAGAGAAAGTGGTGGCTATCTTGGAAGTGCCGGGAGTTCGGCTACAAAGGCAGCCAGCAACAACAATCACCACTCAATTGCTGCAACAAGCACTTTGTAGGGGCAGGAGGAGAATGTCAGGCTGCACAGTGGGAAGGTGCAATTTAGGTGTGGCAGATGGCGGCTTGACAGGTTGGTAGCATCAGGTCAGCTTCTCTTTCTAGTTCTCCAGGTTTCATTCGTGACTGCTGTCCTTTGAGATGGAAATTCTACAGCCATGCAAACGTTCTCTGACACAATTAAGTCCCTTTGACATTGAAAATTACCCACTGTTGCTCCTGTTGGTTTCCATATGAGAAAACGAAAATAGTATTAATATAGTATTATAGTGTGGTGTTTAGTTTAAATATATTGTGTAGTTCAGTATAGTACAGCATACTATAATAGAGTATAGTGTATGGCATATATTACATAAAGTAGTTTAGAGTTTAGAGGTAACATTTAACAGTTACATTTTATTAAAATCTGAAAACATTTTAAAAACTCTAAGGATCCATGATATTTCACTAAGTGAAGTGCTAAGTGATACACGGACTTCACAATGTTCTTGCCCTCACTTTCCACCACCAGGTGCTGTTTTGAAGTCCTCTTTTCCTCCCTTGCATGGTCACATGGAGCACATCATCCCTGTGGTCATTGGTCTGTTTTAGGGAGCCTTCCAAACCAGCGCACCTCTCAATTTGTGTAACCACCTTCTCATACATGGCCTTTCCAGTTCTAAGAGTGTAAGCCTTCCCACCCCACTCCAGCATTCTAGGCATGCATAGTGACAAATATTGTATGAGGCAGCCCACCTCCTCTTCACCAAACGTGTTGTTTCTAGGGGTGATCTACAGCTTGCAGATGTTCATAACTTTCTCAGTGTTCGATTAATCTTCTCTACCTCTGTAAAACAAATATAAATCTGTGACGAAATCTCTTGCTAGGGTTGGGCAGTGTCTAGCAGAGGAATTCTAAAGCTGTAGGGGTCACCACAGCAGCACCCTCTCCTCAGAGCAGGTGGGAATCAATTAGATCACATGATAGTCACCCCTCCACATAAAAGAACCTCAGCCTGAAGAACCCCAGCTACGCAGGGCTTTTCCATTGGGCCAGAAGGGGAGGACTACAGCTGCCACTCATTTTTTTAACCTGTTTGCCAAGGTAATCCATGTGCATTTACAGAGTGGAGAAAAACAGAATTAACTCCCAGGTTATTCAAGTGGATCAACAACTCCTAACCAGGCTTTAGAGAGGAATTGAAAAAATCGCTTTTTTAAATCAATTTGTGGAATGACAATACACTGCCTGGGACATGCATCTGTATTATTTACTATGCATTGTATGACAATGTAGACACGATTAACGTTTTCTTACTGACAAACTGCTCGAAAATTGGGTGGTGTTTAGAAACTCAGAGGGTAATTCATAGAATTCAGCGCACAAGTGGCGCACGCGGCTGGCGCACAGTGTGCGCGTGTGAATCCCTGCGCCAGCCGCGTGCGCTAAAATCCATTTCCGCGCACATCGTATTCATGGATTCCAGCTACCAAAACCAGCCGTGGCGCACAGTGGCGCAGCGACCCTGCAGCAGCGCCAGTTACCCCCCCAAGAACGCCTCTCGCGCAGGGAAAAGCCATCTAAATCCCCAATCCAGCGCAAAGGGCTGGGCTAACCCTGTACCAGCACGGCAAGCGGGCTACGTGTATCACTGGGGTGCGCGGGAAGTTCCACACACGATTTCAGCAGGGTACACGTATTTCAGGGGTGCGTGGGAAGTTCCAAACACGATTTGATCAGGGTACGTGTATTTCAGGGGTGCGCGGGAAGTTCCACACGCGATTTCAGCAGGGTACGTGTATTTCAGGGGTGCGCGGGAAGTTCCACACGCGATTCCATCAGGGTACGTGTATTTCAGGGGTGCGCGGGAAGTTCCACACGCGATTGGCCCCGTGTGAGCAGGGTACGCGTATTTCAGGGGTGCGCGGGAAGTTCCACACGTGATTGGCCCCATGCGAGCAGGGTACGCGTATTTCAGGGGTGCGCGGAAAGTTCCACACGCGATTCCATCAGGGTACGTGTATTTCAGGGGTGCGCAGGAAGTTCCACACGTGATTGGCCCCGTGCGAGAAGGGTATGTGTATTTCAGGGGTGCGCGGGAAGTTACACACGCGATTCCATCAGGGTACGTGTATTTCAGGGGTGCGTGGGAAGTTCCACATGCGATTTCAGCAGGGTACGTGTATTTCAGGGGTGTGCGGGAAGTTCCACACGCGATTCCATCAGGGTACGTGTAAATCAGGGGTGCGCGGGAAGTTCAACACGCGATTTCAGCAGGGTACATGTATTTCAGGAGTCCTGGGGAGTACTACACGTGAATTGGCCGTGTGGGTCCTCCCAGGTGTTCGCTCTACAACCTCCACGGCCCCTGCAGGCAGCCCACACCACGGGGGACTACCCTGCACCCCTGCTCATGTCCCGCAGGCAGCCCATCCACCATGGGCATGCCCCCCAGCCAAGCCTCATGTCACCTTGCACTACTGATCAACAATGCATGTCTCCCAGCACCCCCACCCCCAGCAGTCAGGGGCACCCTCCACCAGGCCCCCACTCCTGTCTCCCTGCACCCCCCCCGCCCAGCAGTCAGGGGCACCCTCCACCAAGCCCCCACTCCTGTCTCCCTGCACCCCCACCGCCCAGCAGTCAGGGGCACCCTCCACCAGGCCCCCACTCCTGTCTCCCTGCACCCCCAACGCCCAGCAGTCAGGGGCACCCTCCACCAGGCCCCCACTCCTGTCTCCCTGCACCCCCACCCCCCAGCAGTCAGGGGCACCCTCCACCAGGCCCCCACTCCTGTCTCCCTGCACCCCCACCCCCCAGCAGTCAGGGGCACCCTCCACCAGGCCCCCACTCCTGTCTCCCTGCACCCCCACCCCCCAGCAGTCAGGGGCACCCTCCACCAGGCCCCCACTCCTGTCTCCCTGCACCCCCACCCCCCAGCAGTCAGGGACACCCTCCACCAGGCCCCCACTCCTGTATCCCTGCACCCCCACTGCCCAGCAGTCAGGGGCACCCTCCACCAGGCCCCCACTCCTGTCTCCCTGCACCCCCACCGCCCAGCAGTCAGGGGCACCTTCCACCAGGCCCCCACTCCTGATTCCCTGCAACCCCACCCCCCAGCACTGTGGGGCACCTGCCAGCAGGCCCCCACTCATGTCCAACTCATGTTCCCCTGCACCCCCACCCCCCAGCACTGTGGGGCACCTGCCAGCAGGCCCCCACTCATGTCCAACTCATGTTCCCCAGCCAACATGTGATCACAATCTAGATCCCTGGTCCCTATGGTCAGACTCCAAATGCAAAACACCCACCCGAGTATTGCATCCACCCACTTTGAAATGGCAATAACATGATAGAACACCAATTGCAAGTTTGGAAACGAACACATGTCCCTCACATACACCCAATGGGTGTCAGTGAATCTCAAAACCCATATCATGATATGCATGAAACCAATGAGATGATACCACACATTGAAGTTTGATCAAAAAATATGTATTAAAGGAAACATGAATTGAATCAAAAATAAACAAACAGAAATGGGAATGTAAAAAAAGTAAAAAGAAGCCGTGAAAAAATGCAAAACCAAAAATAAGAATGCAAAGGAATGGTGTCCAAAGTCACAGTCCACAAAAGAAAATCCAATGGGAAATTATAATTGAAAGCCATTTCTCCATGGGTAAATTTTAAAAAGAAAAGAAAATCCAACAGTGAACTATGTACAGGTGAACAAGCCAGGGTCCATGATCCCAACAAAATAAATGAAACCTATCTAAAAACACTACCTAATAAAAAAATAACTATATAAAAAAGTGTGGCCCATTGTCCAAAAGGTCCAAAGAAAATGCAAAAACAAAGGAAACCTAACACTAACTACATAACTATTTACATGGGCAGCGGGCTAGTCCAACGGCTCACTGGATGTTGTCATGGGCCAGGGCATAATCAAACTCCTGTTCAATGGCTTGGAGGCGGGCATGTTCCCTGGCCCCGAGGTCTCGCAGGGATAAGGCAGTGTCCAGCTCCAACTCCCTGCGAAGACCCTCGAGGCACTCAGCCCGCCTCAGCACCCTCCGCATGGAGTTCTCCGCCCTGACCATTGTGAGCCGTTCCTCCTCTGCCCGCTGCCGCTCCGCACCTATCTGCTGGCCCAACCGCTCCCACACGGAAGCCACTCCCATTCCAGGGTTCTCCTGCCCTCCGGCCGATGCCTGCACCCCTGATGTTGATGGCCCGAGCCATGATGCCTCCCACGTCGAGCCTGCCGCTGCCTCCGACGCAACTGCCTGTGCCAGCAAGACGGCATCCAGGCTGATGGAATCCACCGACGCCGTTGTGCACGTGCCCTGCCCGATGATGCCGTCACATCCTCCATCTGCTGGGGTCCAGTTGCTGGTGTGTCCACCCCTGCTGGACCTCCGACTCCTGACTGTGGCAGGGATGGGATCCCACCGAGCCGGCTGCATTGGTCGGGGCAGGTCCACAGGGGGCCCTGGTGGCATCTGGGCCGGAAGACGGCATGGAGAACGACTGGTGCATAGTCTCCACAGAGGAGGAGAGGGTTGCCAGATTGGCCGACACAAGTAGGAAACCCCCGACCATGGCCGATCCCAACTGGGCCACATCGGCACGGTGCTCTCCGTGATGACGTGCATGCTCCTCCCAGGAAGCACGCAACTCATCACGAATTACACCTGTGCGCAATGCGACACCAATCAGGACCTTCTCCATACGGCCAGGGGTCCCCTCGTCTGCAGGTGGAGGGGAGTCAGATGACATGGACATCCCCCCTACCTGCGGACGGGCCTGGGATGGGGCATCCCTGCTGGTGCATGGTGGTGCAGTCACAGTGTCAGGGACAGTGACATGCACAGGCCCCTCCACGGCGACCTGTGCTGCCTCCTGCCCCTGCCCCTGAACAGCAACACTTGCACCAGCAGGGATGCCCCCACCAGGCCCCATGTACGCCTCAGTAGTGGCCTCCTCCTCCTCTGTGGAAACCACCAACCTGGATGGCTCCACCCCGTCTTCTGCCGTTGCAAGCCCCTGTGGGGGCTCACCCACCCCTTCCACTGCAGCCGTGGGGGCATCCCCGCCGCTTTGCTCCACAGAGCCGTCTCCGCCCTCTTCTTCACGTGGCGCTGTGTAGAGGGAGACATAGAACACAAGCATCAGGGTACTGTACAATGGTCCCCTAGACAGGAAGCAATAGCAGATGAGTGGCACTGTCAAAGATCACTTCCATCATGTCCCTCCACAACACATGGCTCAGTGCAGGTAAAACACATGCGGTAACAGGCATGGCGCATGCTATGGACATTAGCATACATGTCCAAGGGATTCTTGAAACATACAATGTTGTTTTGGGACTCACATGCATCATGGGGCATGCCTATCACATGCACACACTTCACACTAGTTTCATCCATCTGGCCTCGTACACCACAGACACAGTGGATACAAGGATGACTAGGCTGCATCAGTGAACCTGAACATTGCGACAGATATGTGTCATGCATCCCTGGCATTCACAAGTCACAGACACACAGGTCAGACACAGAGACATGGACAGCATACATGTACATGGCATCAGCACCCATCCCTCACCCCCACCCATGTCCAGGAACAGAGACTGGCATGCTTTCATGTGGCCATTCCGCATAAGGCAACCCATGTTGCATTTGAACACATGCACCAACAGTGTGGTTCACACATTACTGGTCTCACATGCATGACGTCCCTGCACACACACATGCATACATGGCCTATGTCACACATACAGGCAAGTATCAGACAACCAGCACGCTGCGACATGCCCTGTCTCACACAGCAATGCTTGGCCACTTACCGCTCAACTCCAGATGGATCTGTCTCTCAAGGATCTGGGCGTGGAGCGCTGGGCCTACGCGTTCCAGGACCCTCATCTGGATGGTACTCATGCGGCCCCGGCCCCCCTCCACGAGGCGCCGGGCCTTCAAGAGGGTCCTGGACCTGCAGTCATCCCAGCGCTTCTTGACATGTTGGTAGTCGCGGACTGCCACCCCCTCCGCGTTGATGGCAGTCACAATGTCCGTCCAGGTCCGAGTCCGTCCTTCCTTGTTGGCGCGCTTACTTCCGAAGAGGGCATCATACTGCCCCAGGACTTGCTCCACCAGGACACCAACTTTGGTGGCAGTGAAGCTGGTGCCCCTCTGCCTCTCTGGCCGGGGGTTGCCAGTGGTGCCAGATGTTTCAGTGCCCGACATGGCAACCCCAGAGGCAGGAGTGGGTGGGCAACTGGGTCCTGGGGCTGGGCTATGGAGCGATGGTATCCCAGTCGGGAGTCTTCTGTTCCAGCAGGGGTGGACACAGCAAATGGACCCCTGCAGAACGCTGATGTGCAGGCACCAAATGGCAGGGCACGGTGGCAGCAGGCAGGCAGGCAGGCAGTCAGCAGCAGATGGCTCGTGGGAGGCTGCTCGGGGCTCTGGGGGGCAGTAATTTGGCCTTTAGGGCAGGAGCGTGGTCTTCCGTGTGCTTACGCGTGGCCAGCTTGATACGGAGTGATTTGGCACGTGGAAATCTTGCACGTCTGCGTGTAAATCGAGGAAAGGCCCTTTGCGCGTAAGCGCGTCAGCACGCATACGCGATTTCATTGGACCAAAGGCCCTTAGTGCGTAAGCGCGTCTATGACGTTTCGCGCACGGGCGTTTCCCTGGCAGGGCTTGTAGATCCCACGTGCCTTTACATTGCTCTGTACGTGCTTTTCGTGGGGTGCGGTGCGTTTGTTTTGCAGCCATTGGGGTTCACACGCTATTACTTCACAGCGGGTGTTGGCTACGCGTTCTTCTACACGCAAGGCAGACGGTGAGTGGTAGCCCGCTCACCCAGGCCCGATCGCGTGAAAAACTTCACGCGAACAACCGTGATACACGTAGCCCGCTCCCCCAGGCCCGATCGAGTGAAAAACTTCACGCGAACCCCCGTGATACACGTAGACCGCTCCCCCAGGCCCGATCGTGTGATTAACTTCACGCGAACCCCCGTGATACACGTAGCCCGCTCCCCCAGGCCCGATCGCGTGAAAAACTTCACGCGAACCCCTGTGATACACGTAGCCCGCTCCCCCAGGCCCGATCGCGTGAAAAACTTCACGTGAACCCCAGGCACAATAGCAGTATGGGACATTCATCATTGCTGTATATTGGCGCTTTTGTGATGCGCAGGGACGCTACCGCCTGCCTTCGTGTGGCAGACGTGTTTAGGCCTGTGCGTGTCTTTGGCCGTACGCGGCTGTGCCCTATTCGATTCCATGAATACGTGTGGTTCGCGTGCGTGTGGGCGTTCCGTCTGCTTCCCAGCAGTACATCCCAGTTACGCCCTTATTTTCGCGCGTTGTGCCCCATTCCACGCGTTACGCTCCGTGTTCCGCCCCCTTTTTGGTGTGTGCGCCGAGGTTGTGCGGTTTCACTGTGCGCGTCGCACACGCCGTTCGGGATGTTTCAGTGACGTGTGCGCCATGCACGGGTTTGGCGCACATCCCGAGGAAAACACGCGCAGGGACTTCCATGAATCGCACGTGTGCGCGTGCGCCTGTTTTTTCGCGCTTGTGCATAGATTTTCGGCGCACATTTGTTCCATGAATCGGCCCCTCAAAGTCTTCCTGATGACATCTTGGTAAAGCTATCACAATAAAGTTGGACTTCTTTCCCATTTCAGCCTGTGACTGAAATTTCTCCAACATGATGGTATTCATTTTAGGGGTCATCTGGTCTTTGTATGACAAATACTAGTCCAAAATCGTTCCAATGTGGACACATTAGTAAATAGGTGGGTGTTTGTGTCTGTTATCCTCCAGAGTTGGCCTCTAGCGTTAACCCAGATCTATCTTTGGAGCATTTGAAATGAATGTGGTTTGAACAGTATTTCAAAGTGCTTTCAATTGAGGTGAGTCGACTGAACAGTAGTATTCATGTTGAAAATATATTGGGAACATAATTCTTATGCTACTATATATATTACCGAGTTCCTCTGACCAGTGTTCTACCGAATGATAGAATATTCTGCCCCTTGGCTTTGAAAAACAATAAAGAGCATAGCAATGATTTAGAGAATGTTGTCCAAAATGATAGATGCCAGATTTACTAAATATGTATGGTTGTCTATGATTATGCCACAATACTATTAATCACTGTGAAATTTCAAAGATCTGCTTCAATTTCTGTTCAATAATGATAATCCTTTTAAAATACGATATATGATATCATTAAATAGGAGCAGAAACCCTATGTGTTTTTGACTAACGTCAATATCGCACTGCATGTCCATATTGGTTGATTGCATAATTCGACACCAATGCACAAAACGATTTCAAATTGTGGAGTGGCCTTCCATCTCTATCAAGCTCATTTTGGTATACACATTAGGTGTCAGGAATAAATACACACTCATGCTTGCCTTTTTGGACCAGAGTGCCTGCATGTAGCGTGGCATGGGCTTGGAAATCAAACCCTCTGCAGATCATCTCCTCCAGCATCACAATGTTATTGCGGGAAGAGGGGCATGAATCCCTGCACATTCAGCCCTTCTTTTCCTTGTGAAAGGGGCATACAGAGATCACAGGGAGCCATGCTGACGGTGGCTTGCATGGCAACAAAAAGAGAAATTCAGGGTTGAGGTTCATTTTTACCATGTTAGACAAGTCAGTCCAAGACTTGGTACATCATCCCAACTTTCCATCAGGGTGATATCAGCTGGATGATAACTCTCACAGCGCTCTCTAGATAGAGCTGAATGGGATTCACCATCAGTAAATGCCACTATACTCTCTTGCTAAATTGGTCTGGTTGAACAATGTAAACCTCCATTCTGAAACACCACCAACTCATTGTAAATGTATATGGTGTACCCTTACTCAGAAAGCTATGGTTAATGAATACCTCAGTCCAGTTTCTTCAAAGACATTTTATTCTTCATGAAAGGCAGAATAGTATTACCATCCTTCAACAGGTTTCATGAAAATGCTTAAAAAGGGATTATCCTGCAAGGGTGGACTTTCTTGGGTACATCATTGATGTACATAATTGATGTTACACAGATTCTGTGTCACAAACATCCATTACGACATGCAAATAAAGCAAATTCTGTCTGGGAAGGAAAGGTGGGGAGTGGGAAAGATGAGTCGGGAGGGGTGAACAGCTTTGCAAGTAAAATGGGGTGGACGAGGTTGTAGTGGTGCGGGTTCTAGCGGTGCCCCAGAGATAATGGAAGAGAGGGACAGGGGAGAGGAAGAGGGTACTGTAGTCGTGTAATGGGGGTTGTAGGCATTTCACATTTTCTCAGTGGGAGTGCACAGAGTCCCGTTCCTAAGGTCTAAACACATATGGAGATTTTACAAAGATTCTGGTGCAAATGGGTGTCTCACTTGGTCCAAAGGAAAACATAAAGCAAAATACTATCAGCCAGACTTGTTACATTAACTCGTAACCCAAATGAACTCTAATGTAGGCACATATCCCATTCAAACTATTTATAGAATTCAGACTATTCAGACATAATGTTAAACAAGACATAAGGAAGCCTTTAAATAGCATACTTAAATTAAAATACATCAGAGTTGGGCAAATGATATCTCTTCACTCGAGATTAAAGTCAAAAGGTATTGGGCCTCATTACGACCCAGGCGGTAAGGGGTTTACGGCAGCGTAAACAGCGCCGACCCTTACCGCCTGATTCCGAGGTCCCTTAGCGCCATGGAGGTTTTAACACCTGCTTTTAGCAGGTGTTAAAATCCATGGCGCTAAGGGACGTTGTTGTTAATTACGCCACCGTAATTTACGGTGCCGTAATTAACGCCTTCCCCACTCCCATTATGCCCTATGGGGCAAAAATGGGAATGGGGAAGGGTAAATGGGGATTGGGGACTTACCGCCCCGCCAACCTCGGAATGGGGCGGTAAGTCCGCCAACCACCATGGCGTAAACATAGTTTACGCCATGGTGGTAAAGGTACGACCCAGGCGGTAACTTACCGCCTGGGTCGTAATGAGGCCCATTGTGTTTATTTCCAAGCCAAAAATGATTTTAGATATAGAAAAATAAATGGATATTATTCAAAATCAATTTAACACATTTGTTCCACTACACATGGCATTAATTAATGGGAATGACCCATTACATTTTTTTAAATAAAAAAACACCTGACGTGTTACAGATAATTGTCTATCCTTTTTCGAGGGAACTCATACCATATCATCCAATCACAATAAATAGAGTTCAAAAGAAAACGATTCATCACAAACAACCTCTAAAGTATGTTCACCAAATTTCAGAACACGTAGGTTCAATGTACGTAGATTCAACATATATACATCCCATTCTCTGTAAATTAGAAGCATTTAAGAGTCAGCCATGCTGCAATATGCTTGCACATTAAAAGAACAAACACATAATGTATAATAATAATAAGAGTGGCAAGATGTAGGGGCTCACCTACATAGACCACTGACATAAGGTAAAATGGATCAATATAATTGTATTCAAAGGGAATCAAAGGAAACCACACAGCATTTTCTGAAATGGAAGTAAAGCACACTTCACGAATACCCTCAAAGGGCTACCACAGTAAATCATCCAATGATCACTGGTCTAATCATGAATTCCATATAAGCATAAATTATTCCAAGACAGCTCACTGATCATTTTAGCCTTTTCAGGGGATGTAAGGTCTGGAGGAAGGATCCCTATTCAGTTTCAGAGAGTGTAAAACCTACATCAAATGACCTCTGCCAACACAAACAAAATAGTCCTCACCTCATCATCCTGCACTTTAATAGGCAGTACCAGGCATCTCACCTGTGTAAATGTGAATGTGGGATGAGGCACAGATCGGGCAAACCAGTCTGATTCCCCATCGCTGTTCAATTTAAAGAGTGCCACGCTAATGCCACGTGACACAGAAGGAGGTTCCCTGTTCTACATCGGCTCGTCACAGCGGCGGCCATCTTAACATGGTTTTCCAATGCAGACAAAGCAAGGAAAAATTCCTTCATAGCAAGAGTGCACCTATTATCCCCATTGAATGATATAAATCATCCACAGGATAACCCACTCCTAGGTTTCATTATGTACTCCTATCATCCACCTCAATTGAAAATAAAACACCTTAACCTTATCCAGTATTGTAAATATGTATCACAATGGGTGTCGAAATCTATAAAGGATTTAAATCCCGAGAGGTTTACCTCATATTACTCTCAAGTTGTAGCCACAACTGCAGGTGTAATATCAGTGTCTGACTAATACTACTTGTTAGGTAGAATTCTCCAGAATAGCTAATTTCACTTACCTACGGAGTCCCTCAGCAGCTTTGCTGGATTTCTAGGATTTATTTTGTTTTACCTGGTAATAGTCTGAGCCCTTTTTCCCACTCTTACATGTGTTTTTGCTGTGTGTGTTTAAAATGTTTTTGTTCATAGACTGTGGAGCCTCACCTACTCCACAAGCATCATCTTTTTACTGTGTGTTACACAGCACCTTCAGTGCAGTGACACCGGGTTGTCTTTTAGAGTTCCCAACTCAGACTCCATTTTCTGGGACTGAATACTGTCACTCAGAACACATAAAGTTATCATTAACTTTATTAGCCTCTGTAAAACCACAGACCAAGTACAAACCATCTTACATGCAGTACTGGAAAGGTTTACTACTTTTCCCTTTGTGTCCATTTCTCTTTGAGCATTGTTTCTCACCCTTTTTATATCAAGACTTGGATGGTGGCAGTGTTAACTACCCTATTTTTTGTACCGCAGTTATCTTAAATAACCTTGGTATTGTTTTAGGCTATCTTGGTAGCCTCGAACTTAAACCATCTAGACCATATATGTTTTATTACGGTTCCGGCTGGCTTTATTCGCCATTTCTTTTTGTAAATGTCTTTCTCATGTTTTACTTTGCACGCCAAACCAGGTTTGATTCCTTTGTTCACTGTCTTTTCTCCTTAGGCGCTTGTATGTCTGGGGGGGACAGGATGTAAGGGAGGGGTTTAGGACTCCCTGCACAGGGTCTCCTTGGAGACCCATGTCGGACTCTTTAATGATTGGCTGTGGTGACTGTCCCGGCGGGACAGCCACCCTGCTGTGTGATTGACAGCCAGGCTGTGTGAATCGGGGAAAACTGCATAAAAAAAGGTCTCTGGGACTGGAAAGGCAGAGTCGCCATTGGAAAGAAAGAACCGACGAGGAGCTGATGGAAGAGGACCCCTACCACGACTGTACCGCCTGGTGAAGCCCTGCTGCAGGTGCGAATCCTCGAACTCCGACAACAGAGAAGATCCTCCAGGAATCTTCTTCTCCTGAGCTGGTGGACCAACCAGTTTGCCCAAACTGCAAGCCAGGACTCCCTCCTCTGGTCTAATTCACTGTACAGAGCTACAGTGGGCCGGATAGCCAGGAAGGTCGGACCCTGCTTGGGTTTTAAGGAGCGCACCTTTTATTTGTTGCTTTGCTCTGCTTCTGGTTTCTTCCCTGGGTAGTGCAGGACCCTCCAGTCTTCCTACTTCGTGTCAGTCTGACAGTCGCTTCAGGAACTGTGAGCCTGCAGGAACTACCAGGAACGTCCGCCCAGCTACAGCTTCTTCTCCGTTTAAAGGTACTGTGCAAATCCGGTTTTGCGTTTCGTTCAGCCGCGGTGAAGGTGTGTGAAACCTTTCGCCAAATCGAGGGCTTATCCTTCTCTTCTCTTTAGACTAACTTTTCTGCTGACCAACTTAGTCTGGAACTCTTGGCAAAGACTTAACCGCAAACTACCCTGAACTGTGTGAACTTGAGCAAAAAACTTTTGTCCTATTGACTTTGGCCCTAAGCCTATTTGATTTCATTCCATCACTGTAGTTCCTCTTTCTAGATTGCCCTGCTTACTTACATGTTGGTGCTACTCAATTTATGCCTAACTTTGTTTTTCCCTCCCTTTTTAATTGCCAGAGTGCCATTTTGCTCCCACGTCATTTTGTGAGCTTAACTTGTCTGGAACCTATTGGGAGTGGTGTGATGTATTAGTAACATGATTTTTAAACTGCGTTCTTTTAGTGAAATGTTATACAACTGATGTGTAAATAAATGTATATTTTCTTTCACTCAGAAACCTTGAGTCAGTGTTTCTTTGAGTCATTGGCCCTCATTACAACACCGGCGCTAAACCATGGCGCTATTAGCATCATGGTTGGTACTGGTGTTGTAACGGGTCCGCCTTGGTTCAATGGGGAATTACCACCCCATTCCAAGGTTGGCGGGAGGGTAATTCCCCATTGAACCATGGCCCTTCCCCATTCCCATTTTCGTCCCATAGGGCTCAATGGGACTGGGGAAGGCGCTAAGTACGGTACCGCAAATTGCGGTACCATACTTAGCACCAAGGTCCCTTTGCGGGTCCCTACTTTAACAGCTGGTCTAGACCAGCCGTTAAGGTTGTGTCCCGCAAAGGGACCTCGTAATCAGGCATTAAGGGTTTAACGGCGCCGACACCTTTTACGGCGCCGTTAAACCCTTAACTCCAGGGTCATAATGACCCCCATAGTAATTGTTGTCCTTTGTGCAACTATTTGATACTGCTCACTTACTCTTGAGATAGGTCTGGCTGCTCAGCCATCTCTACCACTTTACTGTGTAGTACAGGCTTGCACCAAAGGTGAATTGTCACTTGTAGTCTTAATTGTGTGTGGTGTTCCCAAAGGGTACTGCATATAATTCTGCCTAACACTACTGGGAACAGTACTGCTAGGAACAGGTTAAGCATACATAATAGCTGCCATATTTAAATGGGCCAACTCGTATTGTGAGCATATGATTCCTCACTCTCAATGCAAACTCTAATGACTTACACATGTCACCAATGTGATTAATTCATAACCCAGTGTGTTATCTGTTATTTGTTGTATTGTCATAATCCAACCCTGTCAGATACATAATCCGCTTACAGTCTAATCATAACCTCAATTGACATAAAACATACATTAGACATTCCAGGGTTAACTAAAATATCTGAATATACTCATTTACTTTCTAGAAATCAATTTCCATTATGGCACTTTTGTCAGAATAATACATTCTGCTCACAGTCTAAATTAGTCATGTTCTTCCTGCTTGAATAACGTGTTCAACATATCATAACATATTCCCACACTTTCTCCTCTGATTACAACCTGACCAATTTTAGATATCTAGTTAGTGTGAATAAATCACATAACTATGTTAAAAAGTAGATAACAGCTCGTCCCTTATTCTGTCTGTAAGAAGCTCGCCAGATCCCATTCAGCATTCATCCCTCTTGGAGTCATTGAACTGAGATACTCGATCCAGAATGCCTCTCTCTGTAATAGTCTGTTAGTGACATCCTCACCCCGTCTAGATGGAACAATCTGTTTGAGAATAACAAATAGCATTATGTCATGTCTCGGCAAAATCTACAGCCACGGGAGATTTTAGAGTCTCATGTTAGACTTTTGCTCCGTCCATCGCATGTTTGCCTTTCTTCCTGTCGTTCCAACATCAAATACGCTGCATGGGCCATATATGATATTTTTAGAATCAAGTGTGCATGAGTGTCTTTAAATTATTTTATTGCTTGAGCATGGATGAGAAATTGCCTGACAATTATACTGCTACAATGCTGGCAAATGTTACAACATTGCATCCGTTTGTAATTCGATTGTTTTTTAACACGTTGGATAATGTCAGCGTGAATTAAGGAATTTCTAAAAGACTTTCTTTTTTATAGGCAAATTTTGGAGGGGAGGAAAACAGTCTCTCTAATGATATGATATGATATGGCATTTGTAACGCGCCTATACACAAGTGTTTCAAGGCACGACGAGGCAGGTAGGGGGGAACAAGGGGAGACAGACAACGAGCCTACTAGGCCAGGTGTCATTCAGATCGCGCAAGTGCATGGGTAGGGGGGACGGGAAAAGTGCAAAGGGGAAAGGGAGAGGGGAAAGTGCAGTACAGGGTTAGTAATGAACAAGATAAATAATAAGGGCCAGCTGGTGGCAAGTGCAAGATAAGTGCAGACAAGTGCTGGGAAGGAGGGCTGTAGGGATACAGAGACAGTCCCGCAGTGCAGGGGTTGCCAGGAAGGCAGTGCAGGGGAGAGTGGCTGAGCCAAGGACCGAGATTGGTGAGTGGCCCAGTTGCTGATTCAGTACAGTTTCAGTGATTTAGCAGGGGAGAGGGAGAGAGAAAGCAGAAGCAAAGAGGAAGGTTTTGAGGTGCTTCCGAAACCGGAGATGGTTCTCCTCAAGTTTCTGGGAGGCAGGAAGGCTGTTCCAGAGGGAGGCCCCTGCTGCGGAGAGAGATCTCCCCCCAACTCGTTGCTTGGAGAAGCGGCTGACCCTGAGGGAGTTGGAGGCGGAAGAGCGAAGTGCTCGAGAAGGAAGATATTTAGGAAGGGAGAGTTGAAGGTAATTTGGCCCCAGGCCCCAGAAGGCCTTGTGGACAATGCAGAGGGTTTTGAACTTAATCTTCGCAGCCACAGGGAGCCAGTGTAGCGATTTCAGTCCTGTAGAGATACGGTCCCTGGGGTTGAGGCCAAGGACAAGTCTCGCAGTCCTGTTCTGGATGAGTTGCAGAGGGCGGAGAGTAGAGGCAGGCAGATTTAGATAGAGGCTGCTACAGTAGCCCAGCTTCGAGAGAACCAGGGCTCTGGAGACAGTGAGCTTCTGTGGGAAGGAGAGGAAAGGAAGGATACCTCTGAGGAGGTGCAGCTGGTAGTGTGACTTCTTAGAAACGTCAGAAATGTGAGGAGAGAAGGAGAGTGTGGAGTCGAAGATGACCCCGAGGTTTTTTGCCTTGCAGGTAGGAGCAGGAAGAGGGCCAAGAGAGGCCGGCCAGAGAGCTGCAGGGAAGGAGGGAGTGGGTGTGTCGATGAGTAGAATCTCGGTCTTACTGGCATTAAGGCAGAGGTCGTTGGCGCCCACCATTCCTAGATAGCATTAAGACAGTCAGAGATAAGGGAAGGAGAAGAGGAGACCGAGGGTAGCCTGAAAATGAGCTTGGTATCATCCGCATAGCACTGAAAGTTGGGGCAGAGAGCAGCGATGCGGTGGGCGAGAAGTGCCAGATACTGGTTGAACAGCCAGGGAGAGAGGTTAGAACCCTGGGGGACACCACAGGTAGAGAAAAAGATGTCAGACAGGAAAGACCCCGGGTTGGACCTGGGAGGGTCGATTTGAGAGGAAAGAGGTCAGCCAAGCCAGAGCCTGACCAGTGATACCCAGGTTATCACGGAGACAGTTGAGCAGGATGGTATGGTTGACAGTATCAAAGGCAGAAGAGAGATCAAGCAAAATGAGAACACATGGAATGTTAGAGTCAAGGTTCGAGAGCAGGTCCTCACGGATGTTCAGGAGAGCAGTTTCTGTGCTTCTGGCACCTCTGAAGCCAGACTGATGGTCATGAAGGCTACCAACAGATTCAGCATGGAGATTAAGCTGGGAGATGGCAAGTTTCTCCAGGAGCTTGCCCAGGAAAGGAGTGATAGAGATAGGGCGATAGTTTGCTGGGCAGCACGGGTCGGAAGAGGGTTTCTTAAGAAGGGGGTGCACAAGGGAGTGCTTGAGAGGGGATGTGAAGACTCCAGAGGTGAAGGAGTGATTGCAGAAGTCAGCAAGGGCAGGAGCCAAGGAGTCGATGTGGTCCTTAATAGTTTTGGAGAAGCAGGGGTGGACATGTGTTGACGAGACTTTCATAGATCGGACTTGTCGGTAAAATCTACAGCCACGGGAGATTTTAGAGTCTCATGTTGGACTTTTGCTCCGTCCATCGCATGTTTGCCTTTCTTCCTGTCATTCCAACATCAAATACGCTGCATGGGCCATATATGATATTTTTAGAATCACAAGTGCATGAGTGTCTTTAAATTATTTTCTTGCTTGAGCATGGATGAGAAATTGCCTGACAATTATACTGCTACAATGCTGGCAATTGTTACAACATTGCATCCGTTTGTAATTCAATTGTTTTTTAACACGTTGGATAATGTCAGCGTGAATTAAGGAATTTCTAAAAGACTTTCTTTTTTATAGGCAAATTTTGGAGGGGAGGAAAACAGTCTCTCTAATGATATGATATGATATGGCATTTGTAACGCGCCTATACACAAGTGTTTCAAGGCGCGACGAGGCAGGTAGGGGGGAACAAGGGGAGACAGACAACGATCCTACTAGGCCAGGTGTCATTCAGATCGCGCAAGTGCATGGGTAGGGGGGATGGGAAAAGTGCAAAGGGGAAAGGGAGAGGGGAAAGTGCAGTACAGGATTAGTAATGAACAAGATAAATAATAAGGGCCAGCTGGTGGCAAGTGCAAGATAAGTGCAGACAAGTGCTGGGAAGGGGGTCTGTAGGGATACAGAGACAGTCCCGCAGTGCAGGGGTTGCCAGGAAGGCAGTGCAGGGGAGAGTGGCTGGGCCAAGGACCGAGATTGGTGAGTGGCCCAGTTGCTGATTCAGTACAGTTTCAGTGATTTAGCAGGGGAGAGGGAGAGAGAAAGCAGAAGCAAAGAGGAAGGTTTTGAGGTGCTTCCGAAACCGGAGATGGTTCTCCTCAAGTTTCAGGGAGGCAGGAAGGCTGTTCCAGAGGGAGGCCCCTGCTGCGGAGAGAGATCTCCCCCCAACTCGTTGCTTGGAGAAGCGGCTGACCCTGAGGGAGTTGGAGGCGGAAGAGCGAAGTGCTCGAGAAGGAAGATATTTAGGAAGGGAGAGTTGAAGGTAATTTGGCCCCAGGCCCCAGAAGGCCTTGTGGACAATGCAGAGGGTTTTGAACTTAATCTTCGCAGCCACAGGGAGCCAGTGTAGCGATTTCAGTCCTGGAGAGATACGGTCCCTGGGATTGAGGCCAAGGACAAGTCTCGCAGTCCTGTTCTGGATGAGTTGCAGAGGGCGGAGAGTAGAGGCAGGCAGATTTAGATAGAGGCTGCTACAGTAGTCCAGCTTCGAGAGAACCAGGGCTCTGGAGACAGTGAGCTTCTGGCAGAAGGAGAGGAAAGGAAGGATACCTCTGAGGAGTTGCAGCTGGTAGTGTGACTTCTTAGAAACGTCAGAAATGTGAGGAGAGAAGGAGAGTGTGGAGTCGAAGATGACCCCAAGGTTTTTTGCCTTGCAGTTAGGAGCAGGAAGAGGGCCAAGAGAGGCCGGCCAGAGAGCTGCAGGGAAGGAGGGAGTGGGTGTGCCGATGAGTAGAATCTAGGTCTTACTGGCATTAAGGCAGAGGTCGTTGTCGCCCACCATTCCTGGATAGCATTAAGACAGTCAGAGATGAGGGAAGGAGAAGAGGAGGCCGAGGGTAGCCTGAAAATGAGCTGGGTATCATCCGCATAGCACTGAAAGTTGGGGCAGAGAGCAGCGATGCGGTGGGCGAGAAGTGCCAGATACTGGTTGAACAGCCAGGGAGAGAGGTTAGAACCCTGGGGGACACCAGAGGCAGAGAAAAAGATGTAACACAGGAAAGACCCCGGGTTGGACCTGGGAGGGTCGATTTGAGAGGAAAGAGGTCAGCCAAGCCAGAGCCTGACCAGTGATACCCAGGTTATCACAGAGACGGTTGAGCAGGATGGTATGGTTGACAGTATCAAAGGCAGAAGAGAGATCAAGCAAAATGAGAACACATGGAATGTTAGAGTCAAGGTTCGAGAGCAGGTCCTCACGGATGTTCAGGAGAGCAGTTTCTGTGCTTCTGGCACCTCTGAAGCCAGACTGATGGTCATGAAGGCTACCAACAGATTCAGCATGGAGATTAAGCTGGGAGATGGCAAGTTTCTCCAGGAGCTTGCCCAGGAAAGGAGTGATAGAGATAGGGCGATAGTTAGCTGGGCAGCACGGGTCGGAAGAGGGTTTCTTAAGAAGGGGGTGCACAAGGGAGTGCTTGAGAGGGGATGTGAAGACTCCAGAGGTGAAGGAGTGATTGCAGAAGTCAGCAACGGCAGGAGCCAAGGAGTCGATGTGGTCCTTAATAGTTTTGGAGGAGCAGGGGTGGACATGTGTTGACGAGACTTTCATAGATCGGACTTGTCTCAAAATCTCATCAGCAGAAAAAAGGGGAAAGGCAGAGAAGGAGAGAGGAGGGGTGGCTGTAGAAGGGCCAGAGGATTGGCAGGGAATAGAGGGGGGGTGATGGGAAGAGAGTGAGGACAAGATGTCCTGTGTTTTTGAAATGAAGTGAGAGGCCAGTGCCGTACATAGGGCCTGGGAGGGGACAGGAGAGGTAGAGACTGCAGCAGGGTTGGCCAGCTCCTTGCAGATTTTAAAGAGTTCAGCTGAATTTTTAGATGCTGCAGTGATGCGGGCTTGGATAAGGGCTCTCTTCTTGGTGAGAACGGAGAGCTGGTATTGCCTTTGGAGCAGGCGACAGGCCAGTTTGTCAGAGGATGAACATGAAGCACGCCATTTCCTCTCTGCCACCCTGCACAAGTGTTTAAGGGTGACGAGATCCGAGTCATACCAGGAGTTACATTTGGCTTTGGGCTTCAGGCGGATTCTCATAACAGGGGAAAGGATATCAAGAGTATCAGATATAGCAGAGTAGAGAGTGGAGAGAGCTGTGTCAGGGTGGGAGTCAGCCGAGGGGGGAAGAGGGGGCGAGAAGGTGACAGCGAAAGCCTCAACTGACACACGCTTCATGGGTCGGATGACCGAGAAGGAAGATGGCAGTGATGAGGGTGGCTTTGCCTGAGGGGTAGGCAGGGTGAGGTGAGAGGAGAGGAGAAAGAGATCATTCCAGGAGAGAGGGGTGGAGAGAGGGACAGAGAGGGGAAGGTCAGAAGAGATCAGGGCATCAAGAGTGTGCCCAGCAGAATGGGTTGGCCCAGACGGGAGAATAGAGAGTGAGAGAGAGTCGCAGAGGTCGCGAAAGAGTCCAGAGGGGGGACATGAGGCATCCAGGTGGATTTTGAAGTCTCCAAGAAAGAGGAGTTGAGGACAGGAGTGAGGAGGAGAGGTCCGCCCACTCGGACAGGAAGGAGGAAATTTGACCAGGTGGCCGATAGATAGTAGCCACGGTAAGGGAATGGCTAGGAGAGAGAGAGAGTCGGCAGACAAGACATTCAAAAGAGGAGTAGGTCTGCGTGGGAAAATAGCAGTGGCAGGAATCCACTTAGGGAAGATAAGGGCCACACCCCCCCAGCACGGTTGGGCCTGGGCATGGAGAGGATCTTGTAGCCATCAGGTAGGAGTGTGTCAAAGCTGGTGTCAGAGCTAGCCGTGAACCATGTCTCAGTGAGACCGAGTACGTCAAGGTCCAGTTCCTCAAGAAGGCGGCAGATATCAGAGGAGATATCAGAGGAATGTTTGACAGCAGAGCGAGAGTTAAGAGTGGCAATGTGGAGAAGGTTGCCATCTTTGAAGGACTTCCAGGGAGGGGTACAGATCAGAGGTACGCCCTGTGGAGGAGAAGAAGGAGCACAGGAGGGGCAGGGAGGGAGGGTAGAGGCAACGTAGCCGGGGACAGAGCAGGGGGGACAGCAGGCGAGGAAAGGAAGTTGATGAGGCGCGTAAAGCGTCTATCAAAGAGGTGAAGATTGGCCTGAGGGCCTTGGACCAAGACGGTCCCATTAGCGTAGACATTAATGATGGCCTTAGAGGAGTGGAAGGAGGCCAAGAGGACGTCCCAGCGGGTGCCACCATTAATGGGAGAAGAGGAGAAAGGAGAGAGCACAGAGACCATATGAAGGGTCCATAGGTCAGGTGAAGGCACGAAAAAGAGGATCAAGTTTAAGTATGTGCCAATTTCACTTCACAATGCTTCGAATCCTGGAGCTTTACTCTGACAAAGTAGTAACGTATACTAAGGTTGGTCCACCTTTTTCATTCTTTGACATAATCTAGGAGTTTGCCCATATAGTGCGGAGGAATGAGGGGAGGTATGTGTGGGCACGGGGAGCGGTAGAGATCCATTTTAGAAACCCCATTGTGCAAAGAACAGAGCACAACAGGAGTTTAAAAATAGATACATTTCTGCCTCAGAACATTCTGCAAGGCCTGGCCCCATTAGTAGAGAACCAGTATACAGGATATAACAGTATATGGCTTTCTGGCGTTACGGTACATAATAAACCTTTGGATATCTATTATTAATACACGTGTGAGCCATCTAGTAACATCTGTATTGGTCCACATTAATCACCCCACTCATTTGAACATTTCCTGCAAAAAGGAAACATTTTCTGGAAGCTCTTCATGTGCAGATAATGACTGGAAATAGGAAACTGGACATTATCCTTTCTCTGAGGTGGATACCTGTCACAGCATGGGCAGCACTACCTAGCTATTACAATTCTGCACAACTTCAGATACACACCAACAGTGCAGAACTAACATTCTAAGTCAGCCTGGCTTTGCCAGACATGTGATATATTTAATTCAGTTTATCACTACTTGAATTATTTATTTCTGTTTGAGAACCATAACAAAATGATGAAAGGCACTTCAAAAATGAAACAATGTTACAGTTTCCCATTCTATCTTCCTAGTGTAAACTGGTGCTGTCTCTTATCTGCTGCAATAAATATTCCATGTTGTGCGTAAATCCATATAGTGTGCCTCGGTGCACAATAAGCCAAAGGAGTACACGGGTTTGAATGGCCAGGTAGCATAATGAAAGACCAGTGAAATGGTTACTCACTTTGAGCAATTTCTTTGTGTTCATTTCAATTCATCGCAATTCAATTTCAAGTTTTAATTTAGAATCACATTGTTTGATAAGAGCATACACACAGACATGGAAAGATTATACAAATATAAAAACAACAAATCCTTACAACCAAATAAATACTACAATGCAAGCTCAACCCAAAGGAGCAAATTCCCCTAAATTAAAGGCATTGGGAAAGAGCCATATGATAGTAGAGCAAGAACATACAGACACAAACAGTGCTGATTGTCACAAACATTGTGTTCAAATAAGCAATGCTTTACTAAAATAGTTATCCACTACCAAACATATTAATACCTCGAACATCCTGAGCAAATGAGACAGTACTATTTGGCATTAAGCAAACGCTTTCTCTCTAAAATATGGTCTAACAAACTTTTCCCGTGGGCTCCGACATAAAGGGCAAGATGTCTCTATTTCAGATTAAGAAGGCATTCCTAAGCCATTCTTAACCTAACGTGCAGTCTAATTACGGAAAACCCGCTGGTCGCACACGTGCAAGGTAGGAACATCTTGTATGGTGGTCAAGAGTGACAAGTTACAGAGGACGGTACAAAGAGGGATCACACACAAGATAAGATTTCACCATATCTGCTGCTTAAACCTATCCTACCTTTCAAATTTACATTTTAGAAATAGCTCATTCATTTTTATGAAATCAAATTTAGGTATAGAGGCTGGATTTTCCCACCAGCCATAACCCGCAGCAGATGCAAGCAAAGGTTTGATTGTAGGCAACCAGGGAATAGATGCTAAATATCACTCGTAAGAATAGTAGCAGTTATGCAGCCAGTTAGTGTCCTTTTTTCCTTTGCCCAAATCAGCATCCAGAAGGCAAGTGGTCCTACTGAAATTAAATGGACTAAATATGGCACACAAAGCTGTAAGTGTTTCGTAAAGGTGGATGTCAATTGAGGAACACCTAAGAACTGGTGAAAAAACACATTCTGGACACTCTGGGGAATATCATAATTCACCCTAATCCAGCTTCCTGCACCGTACATCAGCAACAGGAGTGCCTTCATTCTAAAGACCTCCATAATCGGTACAAACGACTTGCGTAAATATAAGCAAGCAAATGTCAAAGTCGCCAAAAAACCACATCATCTTATCGTTTTGATTGGTGATAAATACGATCAGCCTACCATGAATTGATTGTGAACTATATCCCCAAATAATCCTGGTTGGCATATTTAGGGATAGGTGTTGATTTAATATTTTTTAAAACCATAGCTGCACATGCCATATAGTCAGCTCTTCAGTGCCCACTTAAAATAACGCGTATTGCCATCTGGCTCTAGCGAAACCGGGGTTTTCCCTCTTCTTCTTTTATAGGGTTGTGTGTCACGTATGCTTGAAAGCGTTCAGACCCACTAGGAATGGGATAAGAAGAAAAGCAGGCCACAACTACCTTTGTAATGGCTCATTGGAATAAACTAATGATACCTTTTTGGAATCTTCATATTCCTTTATCTTTCCAATCTACGTTTACCACTGTGTTGCTGAGTGTTGAAGCATATGCTGTACATTTTCATGGTCACTATCCTTGGATTGTATTTTCAGGTTTATGTGAATAGTCCTTCAAGGTTGCCAACAGGATGGACACCATAGGGTTAGTCTTACCTCAGGACATGCATCAGTGTTCGATCTTTCTATATAGTTCACCTTCATCAGTGATGTTTCTTAGTTTCAATAAATGATTGACTTCTCTTTTGGATATTCTCCGTGTATGGAAAGCATTATCCCAGTCTACTTAGTGAGCAATAGAAAACACTGGTTTGAAGTAAGCATACATCACGAGATCTAAATAGCATACACCAAGCTATCAAGCCACAGAGCAACAAAGTACTAAAACATGGGGTGGGGAGTCAATGAGCGAGGGACATTGAAAGATAAGGAGAAGAGGTGATGCAAGTGGTAAGAAGCTTTAATTTCAGCCCTACAGCCACATATCTGGCAATGGTTCCACTGTTTGATGGCACCGTAAAACCTACATTCACAGCTGCATAATGTATCTGCTTGGCCCATAATCATATCATTGAAGCTTCTTGGTGAGCTGGGAGCTGGGTCGGCAATCATTTCTGTCCGTTTCTACCCTGTACTCTCACTGTATCACAATTTCACAACATGTTCTTTATATGTTAGATAGCTCACATCCATGCTATAGTCCAGGTGTCTGTAGCATTTGGCTCTCCAGATGCTTAGGACTACAACTCCCATGATACATCTCCATATAATTTTCCATCTAGGATTAATGGAAATTGTAGTACAAACACTTAGAAAACCATTTGTTGCAGATCCCTGCTGGAGCTAAAGTGAGGGTAATGAAGTAGGGGTGCAATTGAGTTAAGGTTACATTTGTAGTGTGGTGGACATTTTATTACACAATTAGTTAGTTTGGATTCAATGTTGCTTACTTAACCCAATTCTATTTGGGTCCGCGCCAGACCCAAATAGAATTGTGAAAGATAGCAAGTACCACATTTAGATGGAATTACAAATGTTAGCAACTGCAACACTTGGATAGAATTGTGAATGTTAGCGAATGCTACACTTAGATAGAATTGTGAATGTTGTGAACACTGGCCTGCGTCACAATTAGATAGGATTGTGAATGTTGGCCAGTGCCACATCTAGCTAGAATTTCAAATGTTAGCCATCACCACATCTAGATTGCATTGGGAATATTACCAATGCCACATTTAGATAGAATTGTGAATTTTGGATTACTTCGAATCTAGACGGGATATGAAGGTGGGCCAGTCACAAATTTGGATATAATTGTGAATACTGGCATGCGTCATATATGAACAGGATTGTGAAGTTTGGCCAGTGCTGGATCTAGATAGAAATAGGGAGATATTCACCACCTCATCTAGAAAGAACTTAGGAATTTAGCACATATCACTTCTAGATAGCGAGACCAATAACCAACCCACTAACAATTTCACCCCCTCTGTTTAAACCTCTCAAATTCTAACCAAACACAACCACAAGCCTAAAGCACTACAAACCACACAAACTTCACTACAACGCGACAACAAAAATACACACATAGCTTCGCACAACAGCACACAACGGCTACCGACCGCAAAGCACCCCCAAGCTCAGCGAACGGTGTTAAACGAACTGAAGCTGCCAACAGCACATCACTGCCCTCTTGCACTTTTCCTTCTCGTTCCCACTAATGCACCCTACCACCCCCTTTCCTTTTCAGATCCGCCCGAGCGTCTGGGGACCACTTTGGCGGTGATATTGCACGGGACAAATATCCTTTAACATGAATATTAACATTAACATTGCCAATACGTGTAGACTTTATATTGTGCTTTCTTTGTTACACAAATTTAGGGGTTTGTGCATTAACTTTGGCATCCCATTATTTCCAAAATTCGACTTTTTTGATTTAGTAACATTATTTCATTTTAAAAACGTGTTTTCCAATGATTTGTGTGCACTCCTGAGAAAGTGGACAGATACGTGCAATTTAAATACGATTTGAACAACTATCCACCACATTGCAACTTTGGAGCATTCATGACCATATAACCTTGCATTTCCTTCTCTTATCCAAGTACCTAACGTAATGGCACAAATTGGGTTGAAATTGCAGGGAAGTGCACACACCCAAATATGTGTAGGAGGGGATGCCATTTGTGCACACATATTTTGTCTGATAAAAAACCGAGCATTGTTTAAATAAATAGAATCAACATTTCTCCAAACCAGTTTGCAATTATAATGTAGGTGATCTAGAGGCAAAGCCCCCCCCATTATTTCCTGGATCTGGGTACCTCCCCAGGTAAATTGAATGCTGGAATCTAAGGAACAACAGAATAGACAAGTAACCTGTATGATTATGGTGCTGTACTGGACAGCATTGCAGAAAAACTGTTGTTTCTCTTTCATTCTGCACCAAGTTTCGCACTCTCATTTTATACAATTATCTGAAGAGGAATACGAATTTCGTAAGAACCCTGAGCCTACAGACAGAGCCACCCCTGGAGAGAAGCCACCAACACAAAAAGAAATAAAAAGTGAGGCATAGCCAGGCACCCACCATTGTCCTGAAGAAGGCTAGAGTCATCAGAGAGCCACAGTGAAAAGGCCTGCACAGTCCAGCTGAAACACATGTAGATGATTATATTGTTGTTCAGCAAGAGACACACCATTAGACCAACAGGGTGCATAGGAATTGGCCAATAATGTTTCTTTGTGTTAAGCCTTCATTAAAAAAAGACCATTATCAAGTGTTCACATTAGCTTTGAAGTATGAACATGGGTGAAAATAGTCATGCTAGATCAAATAGGTTGAATGGAGTTGTGGTATCCAATTGCTGTACGTGTTTTTGAAATGAAAATTATATTTTAGCCCTGATATTACCAATTGTCATTGATGAAGTTTGTTTAAAAATAAATGTCTATTTTGTACCATACATAGTTATAATTTATTGTAATCATTCCTGTCCACCATTCAGGTTCTTGATCAATTGTCTTTTTTGACATATTGATTACCTGGGTGATCAAGACCGTACCAGGTACCCTTAGTGAATTTCATAGCATGTACAATAGTACATTCATATGGTCATCCAGGGACTGCTGCTAGTAAAGACATATGTTGGGAGTGAGGTGCTCATGGCAAGCAGCTCCTATAACCTTGCATGTTGTGAAAATCAAAACCTCCTTATACATTTTCTTAATGTGTGTTTTAATACCCATAGCTTAATTACAGGAAATTGGGGCATATAGATTTGGGGGGCAGGAATACTTCTATGGTAGATCACTGGGAATGTAAATATTCAATCAGAAATGAGAGGCCAATTGAATACTGTGGCATTAGTTGCATGGGCGGCCAATTCCCTCAGCCATCTGATACTATGACAGCCTTATATGTTCTTTTGTAATTTTTGAAGCAGGCTCTTTATATAATCCAGTCTCCATTCAACAATTCTTCTAACTGCAATGATCTGACACTGTGAGATCAGTATTCTATGAAAAGGGGTCATGCTGTGTTCTGAGACCAGAACAGGCTGCCTTGATCTTAAAATATGTGTATTGATGTGTTTGCTTATTTTATAGAATCATTGATAAGATCCTCTGCACACCCAATTTGGCTAAATGGGTGAGTGTCAATTTGATAACTTTGCCAGATGAGCAAGTAGCAGCCCTCTGATACAGAAATTGAATCTTTCTGAAATGTCAATAGCATTCATTACTGGGTAGCAGGAAAGGTAACAGGGGGCCCCTCAGGTTTTGCATGCTGTCGCATCTGTTTCTGAGGAGTCAAATGTTGAAGAAGCTAACACTTGCAGTCCTTCGGAGTAGTTTGAAGAGGTTCTCAGACTGAAAGTAAGAGCTAGGCTTTTTACTGAATGTCAACTTAATTCTCAACCAGCATCTGGTCTTCAAAAGAGGAAACTCACTTTGTTACATGACTTCGGTCTTGGGCCAAACAAATGTTACTACTAAATCGGTTCTTGCACTTCTAATTCATACCACATTTTTCTATCAGGTGAGAATGAGTGACTTGTCACTGCTCTATCCCAGGCTGCAGCTTCTTGCCTGGAAAGTCCATCAAATCCTTTGTGGTCAGTCATTAGCATTGCCGTGGAAGCATTGGGGAGGAACAGGTCTGGAGAATGAAGCCCAAGAATGTGTCTTGAGGTCTAAGTGGAAATATATGGAGATATGGAAACTGAAAGATGTTCTTGGGAAAACATGTCTCATTGAACCCTTCACCAGCCAGACACTTTCCTAAGTGGAACTTCACAGATGGAGGCATACCTACTTGTATTAAGTCCTACAACTGTACTTCTCTGGCCTGAACTCTCTCAAGTCCACTCTTGATAGGGAAAACATGAAATTCTACCTTACCCTCATTAACTCACACTCCAACCATCCTCACTGGCTACAGGACACCCCAAACTCACTCATCACTCCTGCTAAACCTATTAATAATAACTCCACTCTCACAGCTAATTATGTAGCTGAATACTTCACTGCAAACCTTTCCAAAATTAGCGACTCTCCTCTTAGTTTCTTCACACTCCCTCATCCTACATGTTACACTTCACCTACTCTACCATCAGTCTATGCCTCTATCTCCCACATTAGTCACAATTATACTGAAGATGTCCTTTCTTTACAGATATAGGCTAACCCCTTTGAGGGCCCAATCAGACCCTCTTGCTCTTCAGCTAGTCAAACCTATTGCCTGTTTAGTAGCCTCTCACCTAGCTGAACTCTTCAGCCTGTCCTTTGACTCCACTTGCTTTCCTTCTATTTTCAAATGTCCCTCTCCTAAAAAAGCAAAGGGATTACCCAAACCTTTTCCTGAATTAAGTCATGCCTTCACCTCACCAAATCTCTGTCACCTTGAACAACACCACTTCTCAACTCACTCCTCTAACTAATGGTGTTTCACAAGGGTCTGTCTTGGGTCACCTCCTCTTTAAACTCTGCATCTCTCTTTAGGGTCACAAATTTCCTCCTTTTAGTTCTCCTACCAACACTATGCAGACAACACCCAAATCGTTTTATCTCCTCCTGAATTCTGCTCTTATCTCTCTTTCAAACTTCCAACTGTTTCTCTGCCATTTTATAATGGATGGCTTCACACTATCTGATATTATACTCTACTAAAATAGAGGTGTTATTCTTTCCCACCAAATACTCTCTCACATCTCTTCCCATGTCTATGCAGTTCACACCTGACACTCACCCGACCATTCTTCAGCTTGAAACCTGTTATGCTACGATTGCAGTTTTTTACCCACAGTTTAGAAATAGCACACAAACCACCTACCAGAATCCCGATGAATGACTTCTGGACCACCTCTGCAGGAATTGATGTCTTCCCAATTGTTGTCATGACTAAAGGAATCGACCTGATCTTCCCTCTGAGCCCCAGCACAAAGCTCAGGCTCAGTGAGAATCCTAGGGAAACCCTGAAGGGAAAAAACATTGAGGAGAGCTGCTGGGCTTCGTCTAAAAGAGAAAACAGATTTCCGGGTAAAGACCCAGAAGAGTGAGATCTCTGATCCTAAGTTAAAACGTTGCGTAAGGGAGAGGAGTCTGATGCTTACCGCGGTGTCTCTGTGTGGCTCTCTCGGACCGAATCGACTGAATCGAGCGGAAGTTGCAAAGGGACCGAAGTAAGTTCTGCTCGATAGCCAAAAAGGCAGATCTGGAGTAGAAAGGGAGGAAGATAAGGAACAGGTTAGGAAAGAGATACAAGTAATCAGGAGTAATATAGAACCAAATCACTAGGCGAACTCATGGAGCGTGGGCATACTCCTACCAGAGTAGCAATGGTACGTAACCGGGATTCGCCTCCCGGATATATCGTACTGGATGTGGGCAGGGTCTTCACCCGACCTTCTGGGGGAAGAAAATATTCGACCGTGGCTTGAGGTCTCGTAAGGTTCATTCTGGGATACACGTCCTTTGGAGCCTTTACCCAGTGAAAAGCAAGAAATATTTGTCACAGTATGCCCCCTCTTAAGGGTGCCTCCCCCAGGCTTCCCCGGATGCCTGGCATGGAATTTCCTAGAAAGCCGTGGGGCATTTATAGCCGATTCCGGTTCCCATGTACGATCGGCTGGGGAGTATCCCTTCAAATTCACTAGGTATTGTAACCGTCCTCAATGGTATCGGGAGTCACATAGATCTACAACTTCATACTCCAGATCTGACGCAGTAAGAACCGGGGGAGGATGATCAACCACTTTGGGATGGAAGTGGTTTTGTATGTCTGGCTTTAATTATGATACATGAAACACCGGATGTATCCGGCTCCATGAATTAGGGAGTTGGAGTTTAAAAGGAGCTGAACCAACTGCCTTAATGACCCGAAAAGGACCCAAGAATTTTGGAGATAGTTTGGAAGGAACTAGATGTCAAGGAAGAAACCTCGACGATAGCTAGACCCAATCGCCTGATTGAATATCTGGGGCCGAGGTTCGATGACGATCTGCAAACATCTTCCTTCGGCATTATGCTTCCCTCAAAGCGAAAGTTGCATATTTGTGGCCATCCTTAATCTCTTTTATCAGGTGGTCGACATCAGGAAACTTTGAGGATGAAGTCGGTGTTTTGGGAAATGAGCTGGGATGGAACCCATAGGTACAAAAGAATGGTGAGAATCCAATAGAAGAATGATAAGCATTATTATATGCAAATTCTGCTAATGGTAATAACTCTTTCCAATCATCCTGCGCTGCTCCTACATAACTGCAGAGGTATCCTTCAAGTGTCTGGTTTAATCTTTCAATTTGTCCGTTTGACTGTGGGTGGTACCCCGAGCTAAGCGCTCATGAAATGCCAAGGATGCGACATACCTGACCCCAATATCTGGAGGTGTATTGAGATCCTCAATCGAAAATAATAGTTTTGGGAAGACCATGTAATGAAAATATCTGTGAGACAAAGATTCTAGCCCTTTGGGCTGCTGTGGGAATCCCAGAGAGTGGGATAAAATGAGCCATTTCGGTGAAAGAATCAATAGTTACCATGATGGTTTAACACCCTCCAGACTTAGGTAAGTCAACCACAAAGTCCATGGATATGATTTGCCAAGGATGTGTCTGTAGTGGCATCTTCACCAACTTCCCTACCAGTGAACGCTGAGGACTCTTGGTTTGGAGACACACTGGACGAGATCCTACATATTCTTTGATGTCCTTTTTTAAGGAGGGCCAACAGAAATAACAGGAAATCAATTCCTGTCTGGTTGAAATACCCCGGTGACCAGAGGCTTTAGAATCATGACACATCTCAAGTACTTCTTTTTGAAGTCTCCTTGTGGGGATGTAGGCTCTGGGGCCGAAGAAGTAACAACCCTCCTTATATGTCAGAGCAGATCGAACCCTAGGTGATAGAGAAAACTTTACAAGAGGACCAGACTGTTGTTGTAGTCGAGTCAAGAAATTCTGGCTAGTTTGTAGTCCTAACGCCAGACGGGGAAAGACTCTCTCAGATCTGAATTGTTCAGCTGAAATGGGTTCCTTGCGAGATATAACAGTAGAACAAGATGGTCCAGAAGGCCACTAAGAACGACCAGCGCTAATGCCAATTGTTATGAGTATAAAAGGCAGCGTTCAACATTAATTCCATTCCACAGCCTGACACGTGTTTCGAGCAGAGCTCTTCTTCAAAGGCGATGATCCTTGTCCAAGACGAATAATCATTAGTACGGTTAACTCTAGGGAACAATTCCAGAACTTAATGTTAATTGCAAATGCAATGACAGCCTTCCGGCAACAACTGTATCCAAGGGGAGCGAGATATAGCATCAGCTTTGAGATTAGTTCTTCCAGGTATGAAAGAGAATTGATTTCAGAATGGTGAAAAGAAATGGGCCCATCTGGCCTGCCTGCTATTGCAGGTTTGGGCATATTGAAGAATACAGAAATTCTGGTGATCGGTGCGTACCTTAATATACGTGTATTGATGTGTTTGCTTATTTTATGGAACCATTGATAAGATCCTCTGCACACCCAATTTGGCTAAATGGCTAAGTGTCAATTTGATAGCTTTGCCAGATGAGCAAGTAGCAGCCCTCTGATGCAGAAATTGAATCTTTCTGAAATGTTAATAGCATTCTTTTCTGGGTAACAGGAAAGGAAACAGGGGGCCCCTCAGGTTTTGCATGCTGTTGCATCTGTTTATGAGGAGTCAAATGTTGGAGAAGCTAACACTTGCAGTCATTAGGAGTAGTTTGATGAGGTTCTCAGACTGAAAGTAAGAGCTAGGCTTTTTACTGAGTTTCAACTTAATTCTCAACCAGCATCTGGTCTTCAAAAGAGGACACTCACTTTGTTACATGACTTCGGTCTTGGGCCAAACAAATGTTACTTCTAAATCGGCTCTTGCACTTCTAATTCATACCACATTTTTCTATCAGGTGAGAATGATTGACTTGTCACTGCTCTATCCCAGGCTGCAGCTTCTTGCCTGGGAAGTCCATCAATTCCTATGTGGTCAGTCGTTAGCATTGCCGTGGAAGCATTGGGGAGGAACAGGTCTGGAGAATGAAGCCCAAGAATGTGTCTTGAGGTGTACGTGGAAATATATGGAGATATGGGAACTGAAAGGTGTTCTTGGGAAAACATGTCTCATTAAACCCTTCACCAGCCAGACACTATCCTAAGTGGAATTTCACAGATGGAGGCATACCCACTTGCAGGAAGTCCTTCAACTGTACTTCTCTGGCCTGAACTCCACTCCTGATAGGGAAAATATGAAATTCTACCTTACCATCATTAAATCCCACTCCAACCATCCTCACCGGCTACAGAATACCCTAAACTCACTCATCACTCCTGCTAAACCTGTTAGTAACAAATCCACTCTCACAGCTTATTACGTAGCTGAATACTTCACTGCAAACCTTTCCAAAATTAGAGACTCTCCTCTGAACTTCTTCACACCCCCTCATCCTACATTTTACACTTCACCTACTCTACTATCATCCTATGCCTCTATCTACCACATTAGTCACAATTATACTGAAGACGTCCTTTCTTTACAGATATAGGCTAACCCCTCTGAGGGCCCAATCAGACCCTCTTGCTCTTCAGCTAGTTAAGCCTATTGCCCGTTTAGTAGCCTCTCACCTAGCTGAACTCTTCAGCCTGTCCTTTGACTCTACTTGCTTTCCCACTATTTTCAAATGTCTCTCTCCTAGAAAAGCTAAGGGATGACCCGAACCTACCGACTAACTATCATTCTGTGTCTCTACTTCCTCACTACTCTAAAGTACTTGATAGGGCTGTGTTCAATTGTCTTACACATTTCTGAGACATCCACAACCTTCATGACTCCCTAAAAGCAGGTTTTCACTCCTGTCACTCCACGTAAACTCCTCCCATGAATGTCTCCAAATTCATCACCTTGACTAAGCACTGCAACCTCTATCCTTATTCTCCTTGACCTGTCCACTGCCTTTGACACTGTAAATCACTCTGATCTCCTTACTCACACTTTCCTTAGGTTTCGCAATCAATCCTTTTCATGAATTAAGTCCTGCCTGCACCTCACAAAAATCTCTGTCACCTGGAACAACACCACCTCTCAACTCACTACTCTAACTATTTGTGTTCCACAAGGCTCTGTCTTGTTTCACCTCCTCTTTACACTCTGCACCTCTCTTTTGGGTCACAAATCTCCTCCTTTTAGTTCTCGTACCAACACTATGCACACAACACCCAAATCGTTTTATCTCTTCCTGAATTCTGCTCTTATCTCTCTTTCAAACTTCCAACTGTCTCTGCCATTTAATAATAGATGGCTTCACACTCTCTGATATTATACTCTATTAAAACAGAGGTGTTATTCTTCCCTGCCAAATACTCTCTCACATCTCTTCCCATGTCTATGCAGTTCCCACCTGACACTCACCCAACCATTCTTCAGCTCGAAACCTCAGCATCATCTATGACCCATCTCGCACCTTCCCTGCTTTCATTTTCGTGACTGCAATGGCGGCTCACTTCAACCTCCCAAATATTAAGGAAAATCAGGCACCTACTTCCTTTCAACACTGCCAAGCATATCTTAACCACTCTTGTCTTCTCTAAACTGGACCTTTGTGGTATCATCCTCTTTGGTCTCCTCAACTATGCCTTCTGTCCTCTCAACAAGATCCTTAACTTCTCTTTCAGGACACTTTGAACTACTTCACTTCACACCTACTTCCTTTTACTGTCACCAGATGGACAGCTGATCATGCAAATCAGGGTCAGATTTAAATGTATTATCCTGGTACTCAAATCCATCAACAGTTAGGCACCACCATATCTATCATCCTCTATCCAACTCTACAAATCTTCTTGTAATCTCTGCTCTGTCTCCTCTACTATCCATGTTACACGTTGCTCTTCCTGTGCTTCCACATGCATCCACTCTTTCTCTCTTCTTTCTCTACTTGCATGGGGTTCTCTTCCTCCAGACATCCCAGAATCAGTCCACATTGATTTCTTCAAAACCATACTACTCTCATCAGAGTTAACTTCTAAACCTACCGCTCACCTACCTTCTAGCTAACATGTTTCCCTTGCGTCTAACCTGCCTCTGTCCCTCACTTTCTTTGCCTCTGCAATCCATCCATCATGGTCAGATCCCTAACGCAGTGGGCTGTACCGCCTACCTCCACTTAAAAATATTGATTGTCCTAAATCTTTGTAAGTCCACAAATGCATTGTCCCCGGTGAATGTTCCATTTAGTCCCCTCCTCAACCAGGTAAGAACGTCACTCAAACTCATCTCATTGTAAGAAGCTTGCTGCTTCTTATTTATTGTACTTTTTGTGTTAAAAAAACATGTTTCCGTCTTGCATATAAATAAAAAATGAATTCAAGAAATATATAATAAATTAAAACATTTAAAAATAAGTCTAGGACTTCCCACTCAGTCCCTTACCTTGATAGAGTTTGGCTAGACGTCACTGTCTTTTACCTGTTCATCATAATAGAGTGGTCTCTCAGAATATGCCCACATGGTTGATTCTGAAAATCCATCTTAACAACAGTTAAGAAGTGGACTTTTGAATTTATTTGCAATGTTCTGGCAAAATCCAGGAATTTCTGCATATTAGTAGTTTTGTGGGGGTATGCTGACACTTCTAAAGAGCTAAATATGTACAGCTAGAGCTTTTTCATTTCCATGAGTAATGGGATTCAATATTTTGTTCTGACTGGGCCAATTTGTTAGGGATTACTGTCAGTCTCATTGTGTCCTTGGCTTTGCTGTTTTCTGTCCCATTGTGTTAATTGTTCTGTGATGAATTCAAGAATTTTCAAATTTTAAATATTTCAAGATTTCAATATTCTTCAGTGTTCATTCTCCTATCAGAATCTGGGAAGTACCCTCAACAGGGCTTACCTCTCTGTGTTTAGCCCCTGCCAGCAACTGCTGTACTGACCCCAACAAGCATTCAAATTAGGATCCTTCTCAGGATTTGTTCTCTGTTGTGGTCTGAGATAAAGCCTTCAGCTGCCTTTTGGCTTTCTCTTCATCTTTGTGCATGGTCTCTGCTAGCGTATGAAATGTTCTATACTTGATGACTGCTTTAATGTTTTGGTAATATATTAGGTATTATATTTTTAAACAGTGTGTCCTATTTTGTGGTGTGGGCTCAAAGTGCTGTCAAGAAAGTATTGATTAATTGCCTTTGCTCCGAATTCCAACGTTTTAGCCCAATTTCATTTGGAAAACTCCAATCAAAATTATATTTCAGCTTCAAAACATGTGATGGACAAAATAGAATTGCAGATGTTATCTTCAGTAGGAATGAGAATAGGATCCTACTTATTACAAAAAAGGAATACTCATCATTGTTAGTTGAGTTGAATGTCATAAATCAACTTATTATTAGATAATGTGGATGATGGATGGGAAGTTGCAGAACAATTATACATCCTGCTTTCAATAACCAATAATTTTCTAGGATTGTTCTCAGGTCCATGTTAGCATTGTCACACCTCTGGTTTCTTGGGATCATTTTAAGATTTCTTAGAGGGTTCATTATTTCATTTTATATGACTCAAGATATGGAAATACAATTACGATTTCAAGATATCTGGCTCCATATAAAGTGTGGCCTGCATGCCTGCAAAAGTGCCACAAAATAATGGGACCAACACATTACAAAATGCTCTAATTGCTTTGATAGCATGAATGTGTTTATTATCTAATAAAGATTTAGCCTTCAATCATGGCAATGCGAAGACTAAGAATTTGTTGGAAAGGCAGACACAACACACGCATTTCAGGCTGTGAGGAGAACAGTTGATACAATTAATTGAAGCTGAACATGTAAGGGGGCCTAATGTGACACAGGATCATCAGAACACTCGAGTGTGATATGAATAATTCAGTAGGTTGTATTAACTTAGTTTGGATGGATGGGAGAAGTGCTTAAAAGGCATAGGGTTTTCAACTAAAGAGAATGGGAATAATAATAATGGTGTCAGCATGAGATTACTCCAAATGGTGTTGGGGCTCGCCTAAGACCCCACCTGTCAATTTAGGATGCTCTAACCTAATATACAATTTCACAGATATTGTGTTGAGATCCCTACCAGCATGTACCTCTCCCCTCTTGATATAGGTATGTGTTTGGCTCAGATATTCTCTCTTCCTAGCCATTGGTTGCCCTCTGGGCTGATGCTAATACCTGTTTTACACTCCAACACATATTGTATCCCCATTGCTTTGGGTTTTGTCAGGGTGTGCTACTATTTTCACCCACCAGCCAGGGGCTCCCCTCCTGCTCCGAGGTATTCTCTGGTATCTCTCTGGGGATTCGTTCTACCCAACAGCATTGTTTTGTAGCCACCAGTGCACTCTCTATTTGTTCCTTCTGGGGGTCTGGCTTCTGTCAGTGTTTGGAATATAGCCCTCAGCTAGCTTTCAGATTTGTCTCATACTATGGTTCTTTTCTCTGCTAGTATTTGCAATTCAGCCCTGAGTATTTTCTTAGATGTGTCTTCTCGTCACACACTGGCTCCTCCTAGTGACTGAGCTATTACCCTGCTTCTTTGATGGTATCCCAGTCTGGGTTCTCACCTGCAGCACACTGAAGTATTAGTATGCTTTACAAATGATAGCTTTGATTGGTGCTTCTCTACTTACTTTTTCCTCTCATGCTGTGATTGGCCATGCCCTGCTTCTATGTGGGTCTTTCACAATGTATTGTTATGCCCCCTAAACCTCAACTGCAGGTTATGATTATTTATTACCTCTTGGTAATTGGCTTTAATTATTCCCTGCCTGGATGTGATGGAGGGTTTAAGAAATGCATCTGCTATTTATGAGTTAGGCAGAAGTGAATGATCAGTGGCAACCTGCACAGTTTAGTAAAAGATCTTTGTACCAGCACTCTCTGAGCAGCTTGTTGCTCCACCCACAAGTCAGCTTTGTATACACCTGGTGCTCGTAAGTGGAAAACTGACCATCCATGATAGCATTCTCTTCTCATAGTGCAGTTCACTGTTTTCTAGTGATAAATGTGTACTGAAACGGGGAGAGCACTGTTTGCTCTGGTGGACAGGAAGGGGCACCTTAGTGTCCCTCCACATTTAGGATCTGACTGTATTATTTTCTGTGAATGTTTGGATCCCACAGCTTAATGCACTATTAAGATTAGAATTACTTCATGCTCTTTATCTGCAATATTTTTGACCAGTGCTTATCTCTTCCATGTTTTTGTTTTATACCTACATTTACTCCGTTTTTGGCTTGGAATATACCATAAGTAGGTGTGATCAAGACTCTCAGAGTTGAATTACCTCCAGTGAATATCAAATTTGGAGTGAGATTAGGTGAGGAGTAATCAAATGTAGTGGAACATTTTAAAATGACAAGCATTGCTAAGAGGGTCATAGCTTGTAGGTGGAAGAACCTTAAGCTGCCTCCTACAAACCGATGATTTACTGAAGATAATCAGAAAGTTGCTGTTAATAAAATGTTATTGCTGGGGGTTGAATGGACAAAAAGCTTCAACCACTTTTGGTGATTGCGACATCATGCATTTATCCAACCAATATCCAACCTAGAATGGACCTCATTATAGGTTTGGTGGTTCCCACCAGTAAATCCGGTGCGATACCACCAAACGGAATTACCATTAGCAGCACTGAGTCTGGTGGAATTCCTGCCAGACTCCAAAGTAAGAGCAGTTACTCCCCATGTCATGGAGCCCCATAGGAAGTTGACAGTATTACCAGTACCGGTATCGGTATTACAAGCAATTTTACAGGCAGGGAGCCTGACTTGCCTCCAGCTCTTAGCCAGAGGTAATTCAGGTGCCTCACCTGCAAGCTTGGAGTAAGCCAGTGCGGAAACGTTCTGGTAAACGTAATTGCTGTTACGTTAACTCTGCACTAGCGTACTGGCAATGGGGCCCAAATGTTTTTTTAAATATGTGTTTGTTGTATGTTCTTTAAAAACGTGCACTTTATACCTGGAATGTTGAATATATAACAGCAAGATGTAATGCATAGTCCAACTCTGAACTTTACTGTGTGCATATTCTATCTATGTGTTGCATCCAAAACCTAATGAAGACAGTGTAAAATAATTGTGTGCTAAGTGGGCAATTGTTTTTTTTACACAAATCAGAAAATTGTGGCATAAATTAAATCCATCTTTGTCAGGGTTTTATTATGTCATGTATTATTTACCTTTAATTCAGAGTTCTTATTTACACAATCTGTCTAAATTGAACTAATGTATCCTGGGTATCAGCTAGCTACCTGGCTGGGGTCTACTCTATTGTTTTTGTTCCATTTAAGTCAAATTCACTTTTATTCGGTGCAAAGCCATTCAAAGTATACAACAGTTCATCAAAAACACAATGTTAAAAAAACATAGAAGCAAAGTACACCAATTAGAAAATTAATTAAATTTAAAAAAAACACATTTCTACAAAAACCACCCTGTGGAATTAAAACGAATTAAGAAGGTTGGTGCAAATACCAATGTGTGCATGTATTCAATATATACAATCACTGTTACAAAGACAAATCTAAAATCACTATCAAGAATTGAGGAGAGTTTACTCACAGCCCCTATGAACAGACAGGTCTACCACTTCGCTCAGTCTACCCAGAGAAAGTATTACTTGCACACATATTACTATAGTTCAGCTCTTCATGTTTAGATTATGCCCAAAAGTCCCCTTGTGCCTCAGAATCCAGGCCGGATGTATACGTTTGTCTGCCGTGCTAATGGTGGCCGAGTCTATAGTTTGTCTACAGCACACCATTGCTTGTAGAGTAGTGTGGGCACCAACCGCTTTTAGAATTGGTTTCAAATATAAAGTTCCCAGTGCACTAGGGCAAGAACAGAAGAAAAGAAAATCACAAATTGTTTCCTGATGAGAACAACATAAGGAACAAATACCAGAAACTCCCCTGCTCCAGGGGGTAAAGGAGGTCGACTTGAGGGTGCCCAATCTAAAAGCGAAATCCAACATCCATGCATACAGAGTTTCAAGCAAATCAAGGAACTCCTCAAATCAAAATTCCCACTTCTTTTCAAGGTAATATGGACCCAACTTCAAAAGTTGACAAGATTTCACTATGTTCTGCGTCATATAAGTTGTAATAACTTTTTTGACTCTACTAAGCGCGGCCTTATTGATGCTCTCAAGCACAACCAAATAAGACTTGTTCTAGTCATATAACATTTTTCTCATGTGCATAGCCTGTGAGAGTCCTTTGCCCCCTTCCAAGCTCATCAGGTGGACAAAAGCATCACAATATGAATCGAGACCAAGTATACACCAAAGTGGAATCCAGTACGGGGCTGGTTTCATAAGGAGTTCATCACCCATGGATCACAAATCAACCTCCAAATGTATAAAAGCATTTGGGGACCCCTGTGTTAACATAAATAAACTCCTCAAAAATGTATTCTCTACTTTGGCCAAGGCTGATGTACTTATGTAACCCCAATGTTCTGCCCCATACGACGTGGAAATGACGGTGTGTTTCCTTTATAATTCTAAAGCAGAGGAGACAGCACCTCTTCCATGTCGGTTATAGAAGTCCCGAACCCCACCAATGTACTTCTCCAAGGTGACACATGCTTTGTCCACTTGGGAAGTCCACAAAGCATTGTCATGGAATCTTATTCCCAAATAATCAGAAGATGTGACCTGCTCCAGTTCCTGCCTGCAAACCTGATGTCTATTTTCTGTTGCTTTGAACATTTCAGCTCAAATACCATAGAGATATTTATTTATTTTATGAAATGGGTTTTTATAATGCGTCTGCACGCAATGTGTTTCGAGGCGCAACAAGAGAAGATGGGGACAGGGAGGACACATCAAACCATACTACTACGCATTGTGACATTCAGATTGTGTAAGTGCAGTAATGAGAAGGGCAGGGGGGAAGGGAGTGAGGTAAAGTGCTGATGAGGGCAGAAGGCCCGTGAGAAAGAGGAGTGCCAGGGGAGGTCAAGTGGAGAGAGCCAGGGGACAGCAGAGAGCACAGGGGAAGGAAGGTCCACAAGCTAAGTGCGAGATAAGGAGCTGGAGGACCACAGGGTTGCAGGCCTGGCTAGGCTAGTGTGGGGGGAAGGGGCCCAGAGGGCACATGAAGGATGAGGGGGGCAAGGGGAGACCAAGTGCAGCGGTAGACTGGACTAAGGGAGCCTGGTGCCCTGTAAGAATCTAAAGGAACTAGGCAGCCAGTCGAGAGGCAGACGGGGACATTAGCAGAGGCGAGCGAGGGGGTCGGAAGAAGAGAAAAGGAAGGTCTTGAGAGGCTTTTGGAATTTACGGAGATCCTGCTCATGTCTGAGTGGGGCAGGGAGGCCATTGAAGGGGGAGGCACCTGTACAAGAGAGAGATCTACCCCCACTATTCACTTGGTTTTACCAATATTAAGGGACAGTTTTAGGTGCCTGCACCTCCTCATGAATGATGCTAAAGTGGCTCTCAGCCCCGGTGAAGATGTAGACAACAGGATAGGATTGTCCATTAAAGAAAATTGTGGGGTACCTATCTGAACCCATTTTGGTAGGGTGTACGTATTTGGTGAGCAAAGAGGTAATCACCTCCTCAACATAAACACAAAACAAAATAGGGGCGAGGACACACCCCTGCATCACCCATTTGGTGACAATGAATTGGGTTGTTACCTTACCTGCATGTCCATACCATGCCACAGATCTATTGTCGGTATATAGAGACTGTACCATCATGATCAAGGTATAGGGCTTATTCCTTTTCTTTAAGATCTCCCAAAGTAGGAACCAAGATACACCGTCAAATTTTGTCTTTAAATCCACAAAGATGGCATATAGTTTGACCTTCTTCAAGACGGTGTACTTCTGGACAAGCACAAATAAACAAAAACTTTGGTCAATCATTCCCTTGCCCATTTAGAATTCAGCAAGAAGGCAATGGATCATTTTGTACTCATCACCCAAAGTTAAGATATGTTTGAGGATCATTTTTGCAAAGATCTTCCCAGTACTGTTCAATAGGCATATGGGGTGATATGGGCCTCTCCCCATTTTTCATATGAATGGGGTCAATGTTGATTTGTCATCATGATGGGGGAAAAGTGTTCAACTTAATTCACATGTTAAATAGCTTCCATAAAACATGGGCCCATCTCACTGGTCATCTTTAAATATGTCCCTTTTTGGGAAATGGTGGCTTAGAACATTTCTTCTAGGCTAAGTGCAAACCCACCAACTTCCATTGGGTTTGCGTGACAACATCAAGCACATGGGGTATGAGGAAGTCAAGAATCTAAGTCTCCTCTATGCAATTCCGAGAAGTGGTTATACCACACATCTGGTGGTATACTACATTGCAGTTCTCCATCCCCATTAACTTTGGTGCCAGACACGAGTCTCCAGAAAGCCTCACAACCCCCCTTATGAAAGGACATTGCAAGCCACTCCCATTCTGATTTTAAAAACAATTTTTTTTTCAGATTAATACTTTTTTGTATAGTTTGCTCTACAAGAGCGCAAAAGCGTCTTGTTCACAGGTGGACCCGAAGACAAGCTAGCTACCAACGATTGTTTTGCCTGGATACATTAGTAGTCACACCATGGTGTCTTGGAAGGGCATGTTTTTTTACTTCAGGTCTAGAGTGGCTTACAAGAGGGACAATACATCCAACCACCTTGCCAAACTCCTCAAGAACATCATAATCCAAAATCCCCTCCATGTAGATGTTTTCTATATGCGGGAGGTTTGCTCTATAGAGTCCAGGTTTAAAGTCCTGCTCCATTAATTTGTCCACTTAACAACTCTACGCGGATGGCCCTCAATGGTAATGGCCTGATTACTAGAATTTGCCACATCTGCCGGTACTGGATTATACATAAATGAGAAGGTGATTGTCAGTGACATGTAGTCACTTTCATGTTCGATCAGGGCCTTAAATGCAGTGACCTTTTTCCAATGCTTGGCTTTGATAAAAATGTAATCTATAAGCGAGGTGGAGCTTTTTGGTACAAAAAAGGTCTTTCCAGCGAGTTGATTGTTGCCAAATCGCTCACGGCATGCTCTTAGCTCCAATGCATGCAGAGTACGGGCTACATCCAGGGCAAGAGTGTGTACCCTACTTGGGGTGTTCCCTTTAAGCATTAGGCATTAGGGCAATCATTATCACAATAAATGCATATAAATAAAGTTCAATATTTTTTTTAAATTTAGCCCCACTCCTATAATTCATTTATGACATTGTGCGATTCTGTGCACACAAGGTTAATCCACTTTCATTGCCTTTGAACAAATGTGTGCTTTTTCCAAAAGTTTTGCATTTTTCTAGACTCTTTTCCTGCAAAAAAATGTTCCCTTGTACGCACATGATAGTGCAGATAAATCTGTGTGTATTGCAAAATGCAAATGGCCGGACTGTATTGGGGTGTGTAAACATACCTCTTTTTAAAAATCATTACAAAGCCCAGAGCTTTTGTTAGGTATCGCTGTGGTTAACCTTCTGTAAAATAAATAAATGAACAATATCCTTGAACAGTAACTCAAAAATATTGAGTTGAAGGGATCTTATGGCAATTCAGGCGATCATCTCTACAGCAAAAGCAGTTGGAAGGGTGCACATCAAACCTGCGCAAGAAGCTAGTAATTGCCCACTTTGCGGTCTTTGACTTGGTCTCAGTAAAATCCACCCAGTACTTTTTGAAAATAAAAACCAAACATTTGCACAAATCTGTTAATTGCTATTTCAAGCTTGCAGTCCAGTGTGAACAGAGATATATTGTTTTGTGAAGCCCTGTATGGTAATTCAGGTTGTCAGACTCAGGGTGGGTCAGAGTCTTTTAGAAAGGTGCAACCCGATCGGCTGGTCAAAGGACAGACAATCTAACTGATGGGGCAGTCTGAACATGATTTAAATGCTCACCATTACTGTCCATGGATTGTTGCAAGGTCCTGTGTATACCATAATGCAAAGTCATTATTTGCTGCACCATGGAAGTCACTTTGGTAATGCCTGCAATCTAGTTAACCTGATTGGCTTATCCCCTGCACTGGGTGCTAATAATGATCTACATGGATGGTTTACAATGACTGGTACAAACACAACAGCAGCTTAAAACATACCCACAGAAGAGGGTGTGCATGGTTCCTCAAACACACCCGGAACCTTGGATTCTGATTACATGTCTCTGAGAGTTTGTTGAAAACAGTCCTCAACTGTCAATGAGAAGGTGTTTGTGGACGTTTCATTTAATACGTTTGCATGTAAGTGGTGTTACTTGCTTCTTCACTATTGATTTTGTGCAAATAGTTTATCATATTTTTCAAACAATGTTTTATTTCTAGGGCATTTGCTTTGAGTTTACAAAGCAGCACCAGATTTGTGTGAGGAGAAATAAGCAGCGGTAGAAGTGGACTAAGAATATTGTGCAACTTGGACCTCAGAGGGGGATGTTGTAGGCCGGAGCATGGTGCAACATGTGTGTCAGGGGTTTGCCACCAGGCCATGTTACCCCCCCCCCCAGTTGACTTGAATGGGTAAAAGAAGCAGGCCCCCGCTATTGCTTTTGTTTTTTCTCTCAGTCAGTCAGTTGGAACATTTATATATCACCTTTGTGAAATCAACAGCCTCTATTGCCTGATCATAACTCTGCTGGGACCATATCTACAACCTACCTAAACAGATGTTGCCTCAACAGTGACATGGAAAAAGACAAATATGGGCTGTTGTAAATCGAATGTTCCAATTTATTACAAGGCCTAGTGCAAAGACTGCCACTCTTTTATCTATCTTGTACTGACTGAGAGTCCAAGAGATACATTGGACCTCATTATGACTTTGGAGGCGGCCATGCCCTAAATAAGGGCATGGCCGCCTCCAAAACCGTGTCCAGGTCCGAGTTCCCTGAATGGGTAAATACCGGGCCATTCTGAGTATGGAGGGCCCGGTATTTCCTCCTTCAGGGAACCCGGCCCGGTCCTTCCCCATTCCCATTCGAGCCCCCATAGGGCTCAATGGGAATGGGTGCGGGAGCTAACAACGGGCCGATTACGACCGGCCCGTTGTTAGCTCCCTGGATCTCTGCTAAAACCAGACGTCCAGAGCGGGTCCCGTGAGGGAACCTCGTAATATTGCAGAATGGGTTTAACGGCGCCGGCACCATTAGCAGCGCCTTTAAACCCATTCCTCAATAGTTGTAATGATGCCTATTGTCTGTTATCCTTCACAGTCCAGAGGTTTCATTCTGTGCTACACCATGTGATTCTATGCTTAGGTAGCAAAGAGCAGCCCCTTCGGTGTGATTAAGAGAAGTTTAAACTGAATCATCTATTCTACTTGAAGCAATTTCAGTTTTCTGTGGGCACCTCGTGCATGACCACTTTTTCTACTACCAGAAATCAAACAGTTGAGAGCCACCGGGAGGCCATTAATAGGTTTCCCTGAAGTATTCTCCATGAGTGAATCACAATATTCTTAGCAAATAGTCAATAAGGCCCTTACTACAAATTCACATTTCAGCAGGGGCAGGTAGGGAACAAATCCCAAGTAGCCACTTGATGTTAAAATAGCATCCCTTAGGTACCCAATAATGGAAGACATCACTGAGAATGACCGTTTCTCATGGTACAGAGTACACAATGATAACTCGGAGATCTTTCCCCTTACGGGCAATACGACCCACCCTCTAGGGGCATTTCCATTTCAGCGGCCACAAGACAGATTTAAATATCTAGTGGTTATCATTTCCTGGGGCAGTGATGCCCTAATTACTGCCAATTTCATGGCACATGCAACATACGTTAATGCCAAAATAGACTGATGGAAGCCTATACCGATGTGACTGGCGGGACGCCTCTCACTGGTCAAGATTATACTATTGCCTACAATGCTGTGTCTCTTTACCAATGTACCACTATGGCCAGGCAAACCGTTCTTTTGCAATCTTCAAACTTGCCTGTCCCAATTTCAGTGGCATCCCGGGGCTGTGTGAAAGAAATGGGAGAACAGGGCTCAGCCTTATCACAAGGGGGGGGTTCACTAATCCACACATGTAGGTATATTGGCTGATGGCTGAGGCACAATATGTGGCTAACTGGTATGGGTTGGGAGGGCTCCCACCACATGTGAAGTTGGACATAGCGGTTGTGGGGAAAACATTGATCTTGAGTTCTGAGCACATGAATGAGTGGCCATTTGAACCTGTGAAGACCACACTGTTCACCTGGAGAGCTATTTTTGGAAGAACAGGAGGGACAAGCTTTTGTTATGGATGGCTTCTGCTTGGGAAGTTCCCCATTATCTCCCCCACCTGGGATGCCTCACGGATGACATACTGGAATAAGCTGGAGTATCACTCAAGGGGAGACGTGTTTCCAAATGGGAGGTTCCCGATGATGCAAACATGGAGGGAGGAGCACAAGGGCACAACCATGGAAAAACTCCAGTTTTATAGATTAAGAGCAGCTGTGCAAAAGCGGTGGGAATGTTACCTCTTAGAACCCCCTGAGAATGATCTGTTGGTCCTCATATCCAATTCTCATGGCTACCAGAGAATATTGGCCTATTCATATGACAGTATATTGGATAAGACTCATCTAAAAAAAGATAAGCATCTGAAGAAATGGGCAACAGAACTGGAGCTACACATATCGGATAAGGTGTGGAAGATCAGGTGTTTATTTACTAAATTGGTTTCAATGATTATGAGGTTTAAATTGATACAGTATAAGATCCTGCATATTTTCAACTATACACCACATGCACTGCAGAAAATACACCCTGACCACGGGGGCAGCTGTCCAAGATGTGGCCAAGAGAACGCTGGCTATACGTACATGCTATGGAACTGCCCTGGGCTAGTGTGCTTTTTGGAACAGATGTATGCCATACTGTCTGAGGTGGGGAACAGGCAACTGGAGGGGTCACCTATGAGTGCATTGTTTGGAGTGTGGGCAGGGATGCCGGAGAAGTGATTAAGGGCGTTTCTACATGTAGGGTGTTTGCTGACGAAACATTGCATTCTTAAGTGATGGAAAGACCAATTGCCTCCAAGTACGCAAAAATGGTTAAGAGACCTAATATGGGTTAATGGGTGTGAAGATATATATCGTTCAATGCAGCCAATGGCGTCACGTCCTAAGTGATATACAGAGTGACTTTTGGATGTTCCGTGGCAAAGAATAATGCTTATTGCACAGTTTCATATATCACTGTTGTATACTGAATGCCAACCAATATGGGGCATCTGTATAGCAAAAATATGGTTTAAATGTGCCGCAATACTTACGATGTATGCTTAATATGTGCTTGTCAAACGTAAATTAAGTCTTTTTTTTTTTTAATGGCATCCCCTGTGGGTTATACTCCTTAAGCCCTGATTTATTGTGCAGCATATATGGACTTTGCGTGCTGAACCACGTGCAAAGCCCCTTTCGTCGATTCATAGAATCGACTGCGCTGGACTTTCTGGGACTTGCGTGTAATTTGCGCAGGGCTGGCACATCTCTGCAAGCGGACAATCGCCTTGCCTGAGGCTCCTCTCAGAGTGTGGGCCGGACCTACGCACAGGCCAAAATAGGAGGCGGAACATGTAGAATGAGGAAGAACACACCAAAATGTGGGCGTGTTGAGGGACGGTCCATGGTTAAGCAAGCGTATGCCCGTTCCTATGCAAACCCAAATGAATTCATGGATCTCAGTGCGCAAACTCGCTTTGGGAAAAGGTATGCACAAACTCTGTGAAACATCTGCCACATGACAGCAAGTGTAATCTTCAATGCGCATAGGAACCAATGTGCATAAAGCACACAATGCACACCAACTCATGTCTACAGTCACAATGAACCCAGCAATAGTAGAAGCTATCGTGCAAGGACACAGCAGGAGGAGGAGGATGCCCAGGGCTTGGATCTTCACAATACGAGCCATCCGGTTTAGGATGCTGGATGACAAAGGCACCACTCCCATGTAATCCTAGACCTCATCAGGGAGTGGGAAGATGGCTTAACATCACCCACCATCTGCTCCCAGGCCCTTATCCCCTTAGAAATAGTACTGACTGCACTCCATTTCATAGCAACTCGGTCCTTCCAGCGAACCACCACAATAGTTGGTGAGATATCACAGACCACCAAATCCCGCAGTCTACACCAGTTATTGTTATGCATAACAGCACATGCATGTGTGCGCAGGCACATATATATGCCCCAAACACTGGCGGAAAGGCAGACAGTGATCCAGGAATTCTATGCAGTAGCACACTTTCCCTGTGTAGTAGGTGCAATTGAATGCACACATGTTGCGCTATGCTCCCCCCGCACACCCCGGTTGACAAAGCACATCTTCCAGAATCAAAAGTACTTGCTTGTGCAGGTACTGTAAGTTGCCAATGGATTCATCATGGAAGTGTATGTCAATTTTCGTGTCAGCACAGATGATAGCTACATCTTACGCCAGTCACCCCTGCACCAGGCCCTGGCATCTGGAAAACTGGAAAGCATGGCCATGAATGGTTCATCAGAGAGTATGAATGGTCATGCACATGCATGCATGTGACACACTTAACAACAGACCCTGACAATAAATGACTATGACAACCATGTACACATTTTCAGGTAACAGTGCCTACCCGCTGTCAACATTCATGATGACACCAATCTGGCATCCCACAACACCAGCTGAGGTGAGATACAATAAAGCACATGAAGCCACTAGGGGCATAGTGGAGCGCACATTCCGAGTGCTGAAGTCACAGTTCCGCTCCCTTGAACACTCTGGTGGGGTGTTGCTATATGCACCACCAGTAGTAAGTAAAATCATAGTGGCTATATGTCTACTACACAATGATGCCACACAGTGTGGTGTACCAGTGGAAATGCAAGTGGGACACCGCCCTCATGCACAGGCACCACACTTGCCCTTGGTTGGCCAAAGAGCATGTGGAGAGGCTGCACACACCCAGCTGGTGCAATCATAATTCACATAAAAACCTGACCCTATGGTCCACACACAGTGAGGCCACATCCCAGTTGTCATTCAATGATGAATTGGGGCCGATGCTCCATGGCCATCGCAACACCCTGAGAATGGGTCTCGAGGAGCGCCAAATTGGGTGCGTCCATTAGACACAAAACAACATGCACAAACAGAGCCCCAGATAAAACTTGTACGTGGGAGTATTCCACTTCCACTTTGCAAAGTTGGGAGTACAATGATTTTGGAGGCATAACAAATATAAGTACAAAACGCAAATGTGAGGAATACATAAACAAGTACAATTATGTTGGAACAGAAAAAAGGCATCAACTTGGCAACATTCGATTCAAAGCAGCTAGTCATTCATTTGAACTCCATATTTACATTTCCACAGAGTATGAGCCAATTTGTAAGTGAGCAGAAGTGTAAGATACACCCCTAATATGTATGGATATGCACAAATCACAAACACAGTCATAGCAACTTGAACCAACAGCGTCCAGTTAGTACACCCAAAAGCACACAGCACAAACAACAATGTCCCCGACCACTGTCACATTGACAACAACTATTCTGAACGTAGACACCAAACTACACACATGAGACCACAAGTAGGAAATCATAGTACAAAATGAAAGTTATCAATAAAGACATGTGAGGAGTGCCCTGGACCCACTATGAGTGTTCCACCATAATAAACAGGTTGAGTGGCCAACCCATTCCCTGACGCCAACTATGCTCAAATACACAGTCACATCAAAGCAGATTCCGAAAATGCAAAGGCACTGCAAGAAATATGGACATCTCACCTCACACCTTATACCCTGTGAGCCTGAACCAGCCGGACCCTGGAATCCATGGATGTCCGCCTCCGTAGGCTTTAAAACCACAAAACCCTGATGATGTGTCCTGTACACACATACAGCAGCAACTTTGCCTACAATCACAGCAACCATCCTCCCCTGCAGAATTCCTCTGTAGAGAAATACAGCACAATGTGAGGGTAGGAAACACATCGATGCACCCAATTACACAGCAACATGTGCCCCCTGAGTGACATGCAACAAATGCAAACAAGAACTCACCAGCCACCCATAACAATGTGTCCCAGCAGCCATGCAGCCAGATCTGCCCACCTCACGCCAACACAATATAAACACACCACACAGTGACACCTTACCCACCCACAACACCTTCACCGCCTTCCCCTTTGAGTGCCATGCAGTGAAGGATCACATGACACTTACCCATTATCATGGTGATGAGTCAATATCTGAGAGGTTAGAAACCCAGGATCACTTTGTAAGTATTCATAATGCCACAGCAGGGCATCCCCTGATTAACATGGCAGTGGGGCAGTGCAGTAAACACTGGCAGGGGGACCAGTGATGTAAAGTCCAAGAAGATGTGATGGAAATATCACTGATTGCACAGAAGACATGATCTGGCAGAAGGCATCTCGTCACAGACACAGCTGTCATACTGGAAGGCAGGGAACTGAGGCAACTGGCATAAAAGAGAGAAGCAGACATGGGAAAGGAATAATAAACAGAGAAAGACACTGTCACACAAAAGCGAGCAGGCAACAGGAAAGAGGAAGGGAAGGCAGAATTCACCGGGACTGGATTGAATTTGGTCCAATGAGCTTTGAACTGAATGGAGCATTGAGAATCAGCTGTCAAGAGTGCTAGGAAATCCAAGATTGGACTGCTTGCGTGGGTAGACATGTCCATTAAAAAAAACATTCAATGAGATGACACGTGGCAGACAAGACACATGTGAAAAGTGCAAGGAAACACACCCCATCACCATGTTTCACAGCACACAGAGAGTCGGGCATGCTACCCACATAACAACTCACCAACAAAGGCCCTACAGTGACAGCCTCACTCACAAATATGAGCCTGCATCCAGTGCCACCCTGGTTGTCTTGACGAAACAGCATACATAGACACACCAGCCTAACATCAGCATGTGTCACATGCACCCATGAAGCTGGACCCACTCACCTCAATACAAGTAAAAGATAAACAACCCCACACAGTGCCAGACTCCCTGCCACCAAGCACAACACAGGTGCCAACCTGAATGCCCTTCACTTACCTGCACCGGGTACCCAGCTGGCTTGCATCCACTGCATCACACCTGAAAAAACATTTTGAAATTGTAAAGACATTGCATCACCATCAAGATACTGGACATCCATGACAACTCCAGTATGGAACAAGAAAATAGGCATGGACCACCCACTGTCAAAGTATGACAGAGTGCAAGAGGGAGATAGGACAAAGAGTGACGATTGCCTAGCAGTGGAGTGGAGAGAGAGAGAGCTAGAGAGAGACAGAGAGAGAGAGAGAGAGAGAGAGAGAGAGAGAGAGAGAGAGAGAGAGAGAGAGAGAGAGAGAGAGAGAGAGAGGGATAGGTGAAAAGCATTGCTAGGGGCAGACTGGTTGGATGGAAGATTAGGATGTATAGGCCTGACATCACAGTAGGTGAGGGCAGAGAGAATTGTCCAAGAGAGGTAGACAGAGACCAGAGACAAGAACAGTAAGAAGCAGCCTGGTCAGAGAACTTGGAAGGAACATAGATCAAAAAGTACCATATGTATTGGGACATGAAGGTCAAAAGTGGGTGACAGGGAAGGGCAGAGTGGCAAAAAATGGGCACCTGTGAAGGTCCAATCAGCAGCTCTACATCACAGAAACCACAGGCAACACCCACCATAGCATGCAAAGACGAAAAAGACCCATGTATGCTACATACCTGCAAAGAAGTGACTACAACCACATACCCATACCCTACACCAACCAACATACCCTCCTGTTGGACACCACATAAATGGACCTCAGAATAACATGCAGCAGTTCACTCACCCCCCAATAGACCACACATCACATGTGCGACCTTCCCAGTAAGCGTGCATGGATCCCAGGGTGCATTTGCAAGTCACAAGGGGAAAACAGATGAAGACAAGCTGTGGGGAGTGGACAATGTAACACATGCATGGGCCCACAATGTGCACACACACTGTGCACTCACTTACAGCGCCGGATTAGATGAAAAAGAAATACAAATAAAAATCATGTGACACATCCTGCTGTAGATAACCTACAGAACCAGACAATGTACAAGAAATCATCTGATTTGGTAACACAGAAGCAGTCTGTTAGTGGTACACATGTCCATATCTGTACAGCCCTACATGCAGAAAGTGTGACAACCCTGTTCTGTGGAGTCAATGTACAAAAATGCCCAGAACTGTGTCAACAGAGGCTACATCATGAAGTGGTTCAGCCGAGGATGAGTCAACCTGACAATCGACGTGTGTGATATATGTGGTACAGATGCAGGGCAGGTCATTTAAGTATTTAAGGGAGTGAAGTGAGATGTAGCACAGATCCAAGAGGGGTGTGGTCACAGAGTACACCTGAATGGCCTGGTAGGTAACATGGGTCCTTGGGGAGTAGAAGGGGGGCAGTAAGGAGACATCATCATAGTCAGTGAGGCAAGTGTTGGAGAACCAAAATACACAGAGTGCAGATGCACAGAATTGTATGCCGTCAATTTGTTTGAACATCCAGAATGTTGGAAATAATGACAATTGTTAAAGTATGACAAGTAGTGCCCACTCACTTCCATTAATTGTGTCAATTGTGAAAGTGCGTCCACAAAAACAATGCACCCGCATAGAAATGTAACTGCTCATACACACACATGCTTTTGGACAGACACACATCTGCACAGATATTTACCATGACTCACAGATAACACACACAGTTAGCACAAATGTGTGATGCATGCAAAGACCATGGTGACCAATAATACAGAAACGACACGAGAGACAGTGCACATGGTTACCTGCTAACAGAGCTGGCATGATGTGATTCCCTCATCACCTCCAACGGAAATTGTACCTCCAGATTTGTGAAAGGGGACCAGTGCCTGGCAGAGGGTATGCTGACTGGGGACGTGATAGGGTGCAGGGTGGACCTCGCATGGAGTGCAGTCACTGGATGACTCAGGATCACTGCAACAACATGGGACATTGCATATCACCAGCCATAGTTGACAATCATGCATACAGCCCATATGTGTCACGTTTTCCTCAACCCGTTGTTACCTGCACATTACATCATGTTGACCTCAAGGCAGCCATGGCAGTTGACACCACTGTGTATGGCTGTATGTCCACAATTGCACCCATCATGCCTTTGAGAGGGCAACAGCACATCTCAAGGGAAAAAAGAAACAAAAGAAAGAGTCCACCTTGAAAATGGCAGAATAAAAAACACATGCCACCATCCTGGCCAGGGGTATTGAAAAACAAGGAAAAAGTCTCCATGCCGAATCATGGGCTAAAAAAAAAATACAACCACACCGATAATATACAAAAGAAGAAAATGAAAGTCCATCCTGGGTGCATGTCAATATCCACATGAGTGAGAAGAAAAAATAAATAAATTCCTTCCATGGGCCCAGTAACGGTGCACCAGGAGGCTGGTCTGTGCTGGGAGCCCCAATCTGTGCTTGTCAGGCAAGTCATCGTGGTGTTGGACCTATACCACGCAGTGCCAAGGCCTGGTCTTCAGTGGCCATGGCCAGGCATGTCACGGTCGAATGCACCAGCACAGTAAAGGCAGTGAGGTCTTCATGTAGTCCCTCACGGATGGCCACACAGTCTATATGCATGCTCACCTGTGATGCATTGAGCTGCTAGGACAGTGTCTGCCTGAAGGCATCCATCTCCTCATGGAGCACTGCCCTTGTGGCTGAGAGTTTGTCAAGAATTGCAGTCCTCATGGGCTGCATCTCTTGCCTTAGGGCCTCTTTGTGTGCCTGAGCATCGGCATGCAGGCACACCTGCAGACACCTCAGATCAGCCCGTCGGCCCTTGATGTTGGCCTCCATGCTCAGTCTGTGGAAGCGGCATGAGGACAGAGTGACCTGCAGCTGTTGCTCTATCTGGGCCGCTGCTTGTGCGGTCATGGTCTTGGCCATCTTATCCATGCCATCTGAAATGTTGTCCAACACATTGCCATGTTGGATGGCAGCACACAATATATGCTGATCCCTCTCGGTCTCCCCAGGTTGATCTTGTCCACCACGTGTATGGGGGCCCACAACGGCCTGATGCAAGGGACCATGCCCGTTGCAGTGGTGCCTCTGTCATTGGCTGCAGGTCTGCAACCCTCCCTTGGATACCAGTCCCAGACCTGACACCAACTCATGGGATGGTGGCCTTGCAGCTGTAACCAGCGCAGATGGTTGTCCACCACTGACTGGCCTTGCAAAGCCAGCTGCATCACCGCAGCCTCATGGGCCCCATCTGATCTGTCTATTTGGGCACTCACCTTCTGCCTTTTTGAGGGATACACATGTGGTTCAACATCACATCACTCAGCTCAGTCTGAAGAGTCAGAAGAGTCAGAATAGTCAGAAGAGTTGGAAGAGTCTAAAGAGTCTGAAGAGTCGGCAGCATGACTGAGTATGGTTTGCAGCACCAGTGGGTTCTCATGGTGTACACCACGTCCTCAACTGGTGGTCTGACCCACCACTCACTCTTCTTCCTCCTCCTCCTCCTCTGCATCTGGTGCATCCTCACCTGCACATGGAGAGATAAAGAAATATTGAGTCATGCGACTCGAGACACAAATGCACATGTGTATCAAGTGCACTCAAGCAGGAAATGCATGTCTTCCAATGCACCATGCACTCAATACTCCACTTAAGTTGATCAATGAGGTTATTCTTATATATCCCCCTCAATTCTAATACACAAACAAGGACATCCAATGAATGATAATTTTATTCTCCACACACTACTAATGTAGTTCAATCTTTTCTTTGCCTTCTCCACACAATTTGAGCATTCAGTCTTTGCCAACACATGTTTCCACCTTAAAGCACATTGGTCTTCATCGGGGCATACATTCATCCATTTGCAGAGTCTAAACTGGGGTAAACTGTGGTTGTCCTAATTTTCAATGGCAAAAGCTCCAAATTCCACCTTGTATAGGCACCCGTAACACTGTGGGTTAAAATATCATTTTCAAGAAAACACCATACTCCTGGGGCATTCCCCACTCCTAGTGAACCTTTATCTGGCTCCTAATAGCCCAGTACGAACAGATCCATTCTACACAAGCAGAATTCTGTAAGAAGTGTACCAGTCCTTTGATTTAATGTAGACATACAACAGTAGCATCAACATACAATGATGGGCCATGCAACTCTGATGTCAGCACACATACCAGGGAAAAGAACTGCACTTGTGTCATTTTAATGCAGATGGACTTCACATGGCATCAGTCAGCCACCCATATCCACAGACACCAACACGGTCAACACATGACACACAAATCAATATTTGAGGAGAGAACTGGAGACATTGAGTTCCATGGTGAAGGTGAGGAAAGGGAAAATGCATCAGGGGACGTGCAACTGAAAGTGGGATAAGTCAAGTTAGCTTGGAGAGCAGTCAAGGCTAAGTCTCAGGAGTAGTGTGCTGATCAGAGGTCTTGGATGAGCAGACACATTAGGATACAAGAAAATACCATTTATTAGGCCTAGAACAAACACAAGCGAATTATGAAGAACACAGTAATCCTACTACTTAAACACACACTATGTACAATATATTTACAATCTCTTTTCAGTCAATGTGGTAAAGGCCGCATTCCTGCCAATACCTGAAAGGAGGGAAAGCACACCAACTTTATCACAATGGTCAAATCCAGAAATGGATATCCAAAACATAAGAAGTCCCGTTTTACGTATATTGGAGGCTTGTGCTCAATGTTATGTACGTGCATAAATGCCCTTGTTGATGCGTAAAGTTCACAAAGGACAACCTGCAATTTGAATGAAAAGTTAGAGGAGAACACTGGAGTGTGAGGATTCGGTTCCAAGAGTCTGAGGCGGGTCTGCTATGGAGAACAAAGCTGTCCCCAACTTTCGGACAACTATAGGGAGCAGGAGCACCCAAGTCAATGCAAGGACCACAAATGATCCTTTGTGCGTAAAAATGGTATGGATGAACTAGGGGACACCAATAAGTGTTATGTTTATTCTCTGCCCTTAGCTCACTCTGGTTTCAAACTTGGCCGGATTGAAGAAGGTCGGCAGGACTACAAAATCCCCTCCATGGTTGTGCATCATAGAGCAAAGGTATTGCGGGTGCGGTTGCAGTGCTGATTTACATCAAAAATTGATCTCTCGTCACGAATGAAGGACAAAGAAAGTACTAATGCAGCTGGTCTCAGGACACTTGCCAAAAGGGGGGAAAGTCACCAGCAGCAACCGCCTCTGTCGCACAGTGACACAGCAGCACCCAAGTCTCACGGAGTGATGCACGCTTCTCTCTTGTGGCCCAAAGCAGTAAGGTCAAGGAGATTTGGCAAGAAGGTGCATTCCAGTGCAAACTAATTTTCTCCTAAAGCACGAGCCTAAACTCGATGGCACAACGCTATAGCACGGTTGCCACGATACAAGCTGGTCAGTCCACTGCAGGAAAGCAAGTTGGGGTATAGGAGCACACCTAAATGTATTTGTTGTGTTAAATCAGAATTCTCATGCCAGACTAGCTGGTTTTTAGATATTTGAGGTGCAAGGGAGGAAATAAGGTCTTGGCATAAAGACCCCGTTATATACATAGAACAAAAAAAAGATGCAACAATAGGAATCCTCCCGTCCCTCACACACTATCGACAAACCACCAAATGTGGTGTTAAACAATAATTAATAGACATTAATCAATGTAAGCTTTAAATAGTTCAAAATCACAGTAAAACAAAGGATTTCAGAGAGTGTGGATTTCATAAAATATACAAAGTGTTTTTTAATGATCACATCAAGTAAAGATATTCTTCATAAATCCAAGACACATAATATTATGGCTTTACGCGTTTCGAGGGTCTAACCCCTTCTTCAGAAGCCTTGCTTGGACTGATGATGGTTTGTAGTTCATGTTCCACAAATACATTAACAGTAAAAAAGGAAAAAATAGACAAAACCAAACATTAATCAATGTAGTTAAATAATATATAAAGCAGTTATAGTTCACATAATTATACAATCCCTTACACTTCACGAGATGTTAATACATTGTATCAAGGATAACAACATGATCCCAATTTTGTCGGTTATCGCTAATCTCTTTAGCATGACCTTCATTATCAATTTCTACTTCTGTCCAATACACATCTGTAGAGTAATTCTTAAGGTTTAGGTCCAGGGATGCCTATGTCCATGGGTACTTGCAAAGTACTGAGCCAAATAGCATAGTGAACAATCAACGCAAATCATTCAGGGCATATAGATAAAATAGTGTGGTTATCTGGTATCAAATTTATTCTGAATTGGACTATCCTCAAATGTGATTTGAAAAAGGAAACAACTCACCTATTTATGGTGATGTGGGTCTCACGAAAAAAACAGCAGCAGGAGTAGCTGCAGGACCCAGTGAAACTTCTGAGAAGGCGTGTTTGCAGGGCACCAAGGAGACGTTGAGTGTGATTGGTCCCACCACTCAAAAGGGTTGAAGTACCTTTGCAGGTCTTCGGAGATTGGGAACAAAGCAGGCTATAGCGGGACAACAGCAGGCTCAGGGTGCCAAAACTTCTCTGCACAGTTCCGAACAGTGCTTGGGTCTGCTTCACTTCTCTGGCTACTTAGCTCCGTGCATAGGTTGATTCAGACCTGGGGTGAGTTGCTGATCTGACTCAGAACCCCTCCTCATATCCTCAATTCCAGTGAGTGCTTGTATCCAGCTAGCCAATGAGGAGATCTTCCCCACTCATGCACGCCGTCAGTGGTTCAATCAGGGACCACTGTGGTTCTCATGCTCTCAAGCACACCAGACATCTTGGCACCAGTATGTGGATTGGGACCAAACAGTCCTAGCCCATTTCCTGGGTACCCAAACACGTGACATACATTATCCTGTGAAAAGCGCTGCCTTTCAGGGGAGAATGCATGGCCAAATACAGACTCCCCAGGACACAATGAGCAAGGGGAAGTCCAACGGACAAAATGGCAAAAGGAGAAGACAAAAGACCTTGATGGACACTAGCTGCAGTCATGAGCCACACGTGGTAAGCGTGTTATGGCTCAGTAAATGTTAATAAAAATACATTAAAAAAGCTCCTGCTGCCACCAGTCTACTCCTAGGCACATTGTTCAGTTACCAAAAAATCCTTAGAGCATGTTTAGGGCCTGAAAACGCAAGGACCCCAGTGCGCGGTACTGTAATGTACTTTGGGCCCTGAAATACAGTTGCCAAAAGTGCCAACAAAGTCATAAGACTAAGGGAAACAATGTTTCCTTGTACTGACTGCCAGAAGGACAGGTCAGTTTCCCCAGAATGATGAACAAAACCCTTTGAAGAGCAGCTGAAGACTGTGATCTACTGGCAAAAGTCAGGACAGGAGGATGAAACAAAAGAAAAATGTTGTCCGGTCCCCAAATATCGAGGTAAAACAGCAGTAAGTGAAATTTTACCTAACACTCACCCCTCCCTGACTAAGGACAGGGGGAATCAATCCACCCCTGGTTGAGTCTCATGTTCAGGTCGGCTAAAAATTCAGGACAACCCATCAGCATTCTTATGTTTGACACCTGACATTTGCTCAATATTGAAGTCAAAGCCTTGGAGGCTAATGGATAACCTGAGCAAATTAGGATTCTCTCCCTTCATGTTCATCAGCCACTTTCAGGGCTATGGTCATTCTGCACAGTGAACTGGGTCCCATAGAGGTAGGGCCTCAGCTTCCTTAGAGCCCACACAATAGAAAATCAGTATTTTTCTACAGTGGACCACCTGAGCTCTCTGTCCTTAAGCTTGTGACTGATGAATCCAATAGGATTTTCCCTGCCTTTGTCATCTAGCTGTCAGAACTGCACATATCCCAGTGTCAGAGGAACCCGTCTGCACAATTAAAGATTTCTGATAGTCAGCATCCCTGACAACAGGAGCCTAGCACAAGGAGTCTTAAAAGGCCTCCTCACACTCCCCAGACCAAGAGACCTTCCTGAGTTTCTTTGGAGTAGTGAGCGCAGTCATGGTACCATAGTCTGCCATGAAATTCCTGTAGTATCCAGTGAGGCCCTGGAAAGCTCTCACTTGGGTTTGGGTTGTGGGGGTGGATAAGTCTTGTACTGCTTGTACTTAACTGGGAAGAGGCTATATTCTATCTCCACCAACCTCATTCCCAAGGTAGAACACTGAACCCTGACCAATTTGATATGATATGATATGATATGATATGACATAATAAGTTATGTATAACGTGCATGTGCACAAGTGTTTGACGCTTTCTGGCCTTTATGGTCAGTTGGGCCTTCTGACGAGCAGGCAAAACAATCCCAATGTGTTTTACATGTTCCTCCAAGTGGGGCTAAAGATTGCTATGTCACCCAGATATGCAATGCGTGATTCATCCAACCCATTCAAAACATGGTTAACCAACCTCTGCAATGCAGCAGGTGCATTAGTCAATTCAAATGGCATTACCCTGAACTGGTAAATCCCATCTGGAGTTCAAAATGCTATCTTCTCCTTGGCACTTTCTGTCAGGAGTATTTGCCAATACCCTGCAGAGATATCAAATTGGCCCAAGTACTAGCTTGTCTACCAATTTGTCTGGTCTTGGTAGGGGGTGAGCATCTGTCTTGGTGACAGTATTCAGACCCATGTAATCCACAGAACCTCAACTCAGGGGTACCTGCCCTTGGCATACGAAATGCAGGACTGGACCATGGGCTACTAGATGGTTCAATCAATACCGGAATCCAACATCTTGTTGACCTCAGACTTGATGCAGGACCTACATTTGTAATACATCTTATACCTCCTACGTTTGGTAGGTACAATATTTCTGGTGTCAGTGACATGTTTGCACCATGGTGTCAAACCTGGAGTGAGTGAAAACAAGGGGAATAATTGCCTCAGCAAGCTTCTCAGCTCACCTTGTTGCTTAGGAGACAGCTGAGGGGCCAATGTGACACCCCCAATTGAGCCATCTGAAAGACTGCCTTCGAACAGGTCAGAAAAGGGTTCATATTCCTCTTCTTCTTTGTCCGATGCCAAGAGCAGAGCAGCCATTTCCTCCCTAGGGGTGAATGCCTTCAGCTTATTTACAGGGAACACTTTTGGGGCTTGGCCAGGCATTCCAAGGTCCAATAAGTAGTTCACCTCAAAAAGTTGCTCAAGTACTGTGTAAGGGCCTGACCACTTATCCTGTAGGGCCCTAGGCCTTATGGGATTCATAATCATCACTTATTGATGAGGGGGAGAGTGAACAAGTGAAGCCTTCTGGTCATACTAATGTTTGAGCAAGGCCTGACCAGCCTTCAACATGTCACTGGCCTGAGCCATCAGTAAGGCCATCCTCTTTCGCAATTCAAGCACATAGTCTACTACTTTTGTAGTGACAGGAGGAGTGGGGAGCTCCCATCCTTCCTTAACTATAGCTAGGGGTCCCCTGATAAGTGTCCAAAGAGAAGCTCAAATGGGCTAAAACCAACACCGTGTTGAGGGACCTCTATGTAGGCAAAGAGTAAGCATGGTAAAAGGAGATCACACGTTAACCTCTGGGGCTCCACAAGAGATCCAATCATGCTTTTGAGAGTTCTATTAAACCTCTCAACTAAGCCATTTGTTTGTGGATGATAAGCTGATTAAAACTTATAGGATACCCAATACTGCTTCCTCATGGCTTGCATATACTTGGACATGAAATTGCTGCCTCTGTCAGACACAACTTCTTCAGGGAAGCCAACCCTAGAGAATATGCCAAGTAAAGCCATAGCAACTGACCTGGAAGTTACTGTCTTCAGTGGGATGGCTTCGGGATATCTGGTGGCATGATCAACTAACACCAGAATAAACCTGCTGCCAGAGGATTTTGACGATGAAGGGACCAACAATGTCCATCCCTACCCTCCGAAATGGTATACCCACTACTGGGAGTGGTACCAATGGAGCCTGAATTGTTGTGCCACTTTTACAGAGATTTGGCAAGTAGCACAACTCCTGCAATGACCTTCTACCTGCACCCTCATCTTGGTCCAGTAGGAGTACATGGACAAACTCTTCTTAGTCTTCTTGATACCAAGATGACCTGCAAGGGGGACCCCATGTGCCAACTGTAGGAGGAAAGGTCTCACTTGAAGCGGGACCACCAACCGCCTACGGTCTCCTTGTTGGACTCTGTGGTCTCACTTTATAGTAGCCCACCTTCCCATTAAATGCTATGTTTCCCACGAGACCCACCCTCAAGCTGGGAACAGGCCTGACTCCTAAGGCCTTCCAAAGATGGGCACTCATGTTGGCCCTTATTGATTTTTTCCCTTCCAGGACCACCTTCTGCAAGTAAACTATGGAACTCAGCATGGTCATTGGGGTCAAATACTTGAAGCGCTAAAAGTCCAAGATGGTTAACTCCAGTTTCTGGTGGTCAATTGTGTGGAAAACTTAGGAAAAATTTGACAAATTTATATACCTGGTATAAACTTTTTTTCAAACCCTGGCGTCTCATCGGTTGGTAAGATTACTGATAATATGGTTCTTTCTGCAATCACTGAAATGTGTCTGTTTGACCAAAGATTTGTAAAATGTTCATTGTTACCAACAGTTCTGTACTACAACCAGAAAGCAGTCCCGAAACGTATTTTTGGGGCAGAGGGTTATCTGTTAAAAAAAAATTGGGACAGGATTGAGGGCAACATATGGAGCAGGTTATTGGGCCTCCCCAATGCAGTGCCTCTCCCTGCAATTCGCCATATGTTGGGAATATTTTTTCTCACCTCAAGGATAGGCTTGGCACAATTTGGCAAACTGTTTTTTGATCACTCCAGATAATTTTATCTTTGTTTCTCTGGCTGTAACTTGGAAGCTCGATCTTGTTCTGTCTTGAATGCTTGGGTTGCAGAATGTTTAGAGGCACTAAACGTTATTGGCCCGTCATTTGAGGAATTGGTTCTCTACCCAAAAAAAGTCAAAAAGAAAGTCTTTAGCGAGGATTGGATCTCAAACAGGCTTAATTTAATGTCACTCAAGATTTCAGAGCAGTTCTTGTATGACTTAGAGCTACTGTATGCTAGGCAGTCCTACTTAAAGATTCAACCCTCGAAAGGTCATCAGTGTATGTTGATAAGAATGAAATTGGATTTATTTCCCACAATGGACATTCTTGGGGCTAAAAATAAGGTAATTACACAGGAGAGATGGTATAGGCTGGGCAGGTTAGCACAGGAAATATTAGTACATGTATTTACAGCCTGTTTGAAGTTGACTGACTACTGCATTACAGTGTTCTGTAAATGTATAGACCCTGACAGGGATGTGGACGAAGTTTTGATGTTCTTGTGGCAATGTTTGGTATCTAATCCATCTAACTCCCTTGGTATTGCTGCTATGCATTTTTTCAACTAATTTATTTGATGGTGTAAATTGTGTTCTGAAATTAAGTGTTCCTTATGTTTCTGCTTCGCTTCCCTGGCTCTTATGCCTTTTTAACTATTCCCACTGGTGACAGTAGTATTTTGATGAAGTGTTTATTATTGTTATGATTTGATTTGTTTCATTATCTCGATTAATAGTCTATTCATACTTAGTATGAAAAGTTTGTACTGAATAAATCATACTTAATTAAAAAAATGGATAACGTCTTCCACCCAACCAGTCAAGTACTTTAATGATTCAGTTACATATGTGACTCAAGTACTACCTTCTCTTTTCTTGTACTCCCTGAAACTCTTCAGGTATTGGGCAGGAGTCTTACCAAACTTCAAGATCAGGGTTTGCTTCAATTTTAAGATCAGGGTTTGCTTCAGTTTTGCAAAGTCTGTTCTCTCAGTATTTGACATTTCCACAATGGCACTGCAGCCAGAGTGGGGCAGTCTACGGAGCAACCATGCAATCTTATCAGCATCTACTACTTCTTGCAATTCACTAGCATACTCAAAAGCAGTCAGCTAGTCCAGGATATCATTTTTCTCATCATATACACTGAGCCGATCTTTGGGAAATCTAGGATGTGAGGAGGAACCAGTACCATTTCCAGATTCCCTTGAGGAGGTGTTGGCAGCTTGAAGCTTGGCAGCTCCAACTGATGTTCCCTATCTTTCTGTTTTTCCAATTTTTCCATCTCCAGCTTAGCCATGCTAAACTCAAGCTCTTTTTCTCGCAGCCTACACTTCGGTCTCTTGAGATCTAATACAACCTCAGCTTCAGAGGAAACAGAGGACACATGGAATTGAGCATCATCATCCTCATCCTCTCTCTCTATGATGGCAGCAACAGACACATCATGACTGTTACTGGGAGCAGCCCCAGAACCATTATCATAGGAGGGAAGCGGTACAATCCTACTTTCTTGCCAATCAATAATCTTTTGGATTAGCTCAGTTTTTGTGCCAGAGACAGTGATGCCTCTTTCTGAACATAGCCCTCTCAATGTGTCTGACCTAGAAGAACTCAAATTAATAGCAGTGACTGATTCCATTTGATAAATTAGGTTAAGTGGTTTACAACTACTGGCTAAGAAAAGGCACTGTGTTACTGTGTACATGTAATCCAGAGCATCACCAGTGTGCAACATCGAAGTACTTTGGTTCTTATCCCACCGCTGTACACCAATTTGTTAGAATGGATTTCTGAACTCTACTCTGGTGAACAGATGTTCAAGAGGTCACCCTAGCTTAATGAAATAGGGAACTCTTCTATGAAGTTAGCCAGGACAATTCAAGGTAGCTTGGGGAGCAGTCAGGGTTAAGTCTCAGGAGTAGTGGGGGCGATCTGACGTCTTGGATGAGAACACACAGTAGGACACAAGAATTACTCTTAGACAGCAGTATGTCAAAAATATACAATGTATTAGTCCCAGAGCAAACAAAGGTGAATCATGAAGAAAACAGTAATCCTACACCTTAAAAACATACTATGTGAAATATATATACAATCACTTTTCGGTCAATGCAGTAAAGTGCGGATTCCCTGCAAAACCTGTAAGGAGGGGAAAGCGCACAAACTTTATCACAATGGCCAATTCCAGAAATGGATATGGCTAACTTCAGAACTCCAGCCCTACGAAGATTGGAGCCTTGCGCTCAATGTTAATTTTCTGCGCAAAAGTGCTGATTGATGCGTAAAGTTCACAAAGGCCAAACTTCAATGGGAAGGAAAGGTTAGAAGACACTGGAGTGTGACGGAATCTGTTCCAAGAGTCAGAGGTGGGTCTGCTATCGAGAACAAAGCTGTCCCATACATTTTGATGACTATAGGGAGCAGGAAACACCCAAGTCAAGGCAAGGACCACAAGGGATCATTTGTGCATAAAACGGTATGGATGAACTAGTGGCCATTGGAAAGTGGTATGATTACTCATCGCCATTAGCTCACTTCGAGTTCAAACTTGACAGGTTTGAAAAAGGTTGCATGGACTTCAAAATCCGTTTCTTGGTAATGCTACAAAGTGCACAGGCACGTCAGGTGCGGATGCAGGTCTGATTTACATCAGGAGCTGGCTGTCTCATCACAAATGCAGGACAAAGAAAGCACCAATGCAGCTGGTTTCAGGACACTTCAAGAAAAAGGCAGGAAAGGGGGGTGACGTGGCCAGCGAGCAAGCAATAGAGACGTGATTCCCAGTTGCTCCCGTGGCCGCCCGAAATATCCTGCTGATATCCTGTGATTTGGGAAGTTGATTCCAGCAAAAAAGATATTTTCGTGCAGCGGAACCCAGTGGCTGTACATGACAAAGATGTGGATCGAAACCGCGGCGTGAGGAGAAAGATATCGGTGCGGGAAAATAGCGGAATGGGACCTCTGACGGCAAACAAAATGGCTGCCGCGCATGAAGCGTGCTAAAACACAGCAAAGGCCGGGAGGAACCCACCCATAATCCCAACCTGCTGAACCAGCCCTCGCTCAAAAAAAACCCCGGCTAGTGATATCGACCGGGACCACCCACAGACGAGAAGCCTAGACCTGGACGCCCGCCGTGCCGACCCAGGTGTAGGATACACCCCGGGGGCTGGCAACCAGAAAACCCCTGGATGACAGCCTGCGGCCCGGAGTGGACCCCTGCACGACGGCCCGTGACTGGTTGGCCGCTGCGAGGGAAGCCTCCCATGCATACCAACGTGGCGGTTGAAACTTCCAGGGAGGAAAAACGTAGCGGGACACCCTCAGCAACAGGACCCCTTAGACTAGCAGCACAGTCAAAGCGGGTGACCGGAGGTGAGATGACCTGAGATACGCGGCCGGGAATCGACCGAGGCCGATACATCCGAGCCCCCAACACTGAGCAGGCAGCTCTCTTTCCCCACAGATAATCTTTTATAACAACTGGAACCCAGCGTTGAACTCTGCGCAACAACCACAACTTCTTCCGAGCCCTGGGGAGGCTAGAGCTGCAGTCACGCACACTGCAACACGGAAGTAACACAGCAGGGGCAACGCGGCCACAAGTCCACCTTTGGTCCCCTCACGTACCCCCCTGTGGGACTCCATATCATGGGCAAGGAAAGAAACAAGAGAAACACGACGCAAAGCACCATGGATCAATATGCCACGAACACACAGACAGCACCAAACGCGGAGGATCCGGGGACGACCCCCCCTCCAATGGAAGAACCCCTGTCCCTAAAGGATGTGATGACCACAATTGCCATTTCTCGCTCGTCAATGGAGCAAAAAATGGACACTATTTCCACTGAGGTTTCGTTCCTTCACCACGACCTCCAAAAACTCTCATCCCGAATGGGAGAAGCAGAGCAGTGAATATCTAGCGTTGAGGACGACCTGGGCGGTGTGCACCAGCAGCTCACACAAACACTGAACCACCTGAAAACCCTGGAAGCCTGAGTGGAGGAGGGAGAGTGCAGGTCCCGACGTAACAACGTTCGCATTTTAGGCCTGCCGGAGCGCAGAGAGGGCCCCAGCATGGAACTCTTCCTGGAGGAATGGCTGGCAGATCTGTTCGTGCCGAAAACCTCCTCGAACTTTTTCTCTGTGGAACGTGCACATCGTGCGCCCACGGGTCATCCAACCCGGGGGGCGCCCCCAAGCACAGTCATTGTGAAAATTCTTAATTACCGCGACAGAGATGCCATCCTGCAAATGGCCAGAACACAAGGGACGGTGGTGTATAATGGATCCAGGATTGCCTTCTTCCTGGACTACACCGAGAAGTTCAGAAGGCCAGACAGTCCTTTGAACACTTGAAAAGGAAACTTCACTCTATGAATGTGAAATATGGGCTGCTGTTCCCGGCACAGCTGAAGATCCAACATGAGGGCAAAACAGTCCACTTTACTGATCCACAGGAGGCTTGGAGATGGGCGGAGACCCACATCGGAGAAGATTGGACCGGGGCCGATCGAGATCGCAGGGCAAGACGGAGATCGAGACCAGGGGAGGAAAGACCCGCCCGGCAACCGATACTGGAGAACCAGAATGAACCTAATGGAGGCCCCAATCCCTAGCACCAGAGACATTGGCTAAACGAAACAACGGATAGAAATATCAAAAGAGCACACTGACCGACTACCTTCCAGGCAGGCACCCGCGACAAACACCTTGTTTGGACTGTTTCCAGAAAGGGGTTACCGCTGCCTACGCACTGTTAGGGAGAATTCTCTGTTTAGGCTGAATTTCCTAACCTAGTGAGTCCCCCAGCAGCTTTGCTGGATTTCTGGAGTTTGTTTTTTTCATCCTGCCAAGAGTGAGACTCTTCTCACTCTTGGACATGAATGTGGTTGAATTCTTTGAATGTCAATGTGTTCTATGGGCTATGGGGTCTTTTACTCCATAGGGCCTCATGTGTTTTGCTATGTATGTTACACCGCACCCTCCGTGCCGTAATACTGGGGTGTCCTAGAGGATCCCCACCATAGACTCCATACCCTGGGACGGACTACTGTCACCATTGGCTTTACTAGACCTAAATTTACTAACAGAACTAGTACAAACCATCCTATTGTGGATGTACTGGTAGGGGTAATTCGATTACCCCTGGGTCTGTTGTTCGAGGGGGCACTGTCCCGTCCCCCTCGTCGAGTTTTGGCTGGTGGCAGTGGATACTACTTTTTATATTCGACCGCGAATATATTCCTATGGGATTCTTCCCATTGTTGGAGGCTAATACTTTTTCACATTAGACTCTAACATACCGCCGGTTTATTTGTCTTAAATAAATCCACCGGTTGGTATTTTCTGCCAGAACTCGTTTTTTAAAATGGCGTATGTGTTCGCCTCTGTAACTCCGAACCAAAGGTTGAGCCCTTTGTTCCACTTTTGGCGGGCTTCTGCACAGAAGCCCTCCAGAGTGGTGCCATTCTGTCTGGGTACCACAGGGGGTGTGGGAGGGGGTTTAGGCACCCTGGACTGAGTTGCCTTGCCAACTCAAGTCGCACTCTGGTGTGATTGGCCCGAGTGGTGAGCCACCCCGCTCACCACTTAGCATGTTTGATTGACAGCTAGGCTGAATGAATGAGGGTTTTCTGCATAAAAGCAGGGCTTTTGGGACTGGAACTTCAGAAGTCGCCACAGGACCTAAGAATCCGACGAGGGTAAAGCTGAGCCGACCTGCAACGACGACACCTCCGGTGGAGCCCTGCTGAACCGACCCTTCCCAACGACAGAGGAGATCTCCCTGCTGGAGAGTCTTCTTCCCCTGACTGGTGGGAACAACCAGTGCCTTGCTTTTTCTTCGCTTCCAGGACGTCTAGTGGTCGAATTGCCCGTGCTGAGAACCCCGACAACTGGATAGCCACTAACCTCTGTACCGTGACCAAAAGGTGGTGCCTTGTGACGGAGCACACCGCGGCCGGTCTCTTCCCTGGTGGTGCAACGTTCTTCAACTTTTCCTCGACGACGGGATCCTCTCATCTTCTGGCAAAGCCCCGACTTGCATCCACCACCAGGAACAACTGCCCCCGCCCGGAGCTGTCTCTTCACTCTCAAGGTACTGTGTCCGCCTGGCTTCCCTTGAAACGGTTAGCGTGAGGTGTCTTAAATCCTTACCTTTCCATTGGGTCGCCTCCAGACCTTCTTAAACGTTTGTTCTAAACTGGTCCAACCTTTCTGTGACATTTCGCTACAAAGACTTGAAGTGCATTTCCACTGTGGTACTTTTGGGACATATCGCCTTGCCTCTCTCCGAGCGGGCCTGGCCTCTGAACTTTGTGATTTACAGTAGACCCTGCCTTGCTCGCCTTGCATTTGTTTCGTAAAAGTGTTGGTACTGAGTTGGTTTCATACCCTGCCTTTTTCTCTCCCTTTCTAACGAATACTAGAGTGCCATCTAGGTTAAAGCATTCACCTCTGTCTGCAAATAAGTGGTGCCATTGAACCTGGACTTGTCGAAATATTGTTATGGGATTGATATATACTTATAGTAACTGTGATTGAAGTTGTTTGCCATATTAGTGCCAGTGTGTTTTCCATAGATGTGTTTTTAAATAAATAATTATATATCTTTACACCCAAGCTCTGATCAGTGTCTGCTTGTTCTACTGTGTAAATTGCCCTATCCTGTATACTCCAAATATGGCCTAACTAGTCTTGAGAGAAGTCTGACTGCTCAGCCACGACTACCAGGTAAATCTGGGTGGTACAGACTGCTGCCAATTGGGTTTACTGCTAACTCCTGTAGACTTAAACTTTTTGCAGTGGTCCCAGAGGGAACTGCACAGGTTTCTGACTAACATGCACGAAGGACCGAACGCAGTATATGTATCCATAATCAACGCACCATGCCATCGGCGAACGCCACCCCCTGACTCCAGACACTTGACCCAAGGAGGAGTAGTAAGTCAGTGGGGAAGTAATAACAGTTTATAGCAAGTTGATCTGGCGACATAGTTCTTTAGCACCAGTAGAGTTGGGCGACAGATACTTCATGTTGGGGAGTAGTATGGGGAGGGGGGATGGGAGTTATTATATGTTAGGAATTTTCCGGAAAGGTACACAACCCTAATTTTCATCACAAGACCGGGAAACATATCATGCCCAACACCCACGATCCCACCAGGCATGACCACGGTACTCTCACATTCATATATATCATACAGGCATCTGGCACAACAATTTGAATCCCTAGACAGCAATGGCTACACAACAACATAACGGCTTCACAGGGGGAGACGCGTATGTCCCAATGGTAGATACGGAAGTCACAGGTCCCTAAAGATCCTCACATGGAATGTAAATGGCATGGACTCAAGTATCAAGAGTCGGCTTATAATGCAATTCCTAAACAGGCGTTCCCCTGACATTGCTCTCCTTACGGAGACACACCTAGTGTGCTCGACCTGCCGATTCTTCCGCAGGACTAAGTATCGACTAGCTTATCACGCGGGGTACACGATGGGCCCCTGAGGTGTCCTGATCCTTCTACATAAACGGTTCCCCTTTGCACTGACGGCAGTGGAACTAGACCCCAGCGGCCGCTTCGTGCTACTCAGAGGCACACTGTGGGGGGAGGTGGTGGCGATATACTCCCCACCGGGGTTGGGGGAGGCTCTCCTGAGGGATATCACGGCATTGATGGCGCAACAACAGCCTGATCTATGGATCCTTGGGGGGGACTTTAATGATGTTATGTGCAATACACGGGACCGGACCCACATACGGAACCGGAACCCAAATAAACCCACACGGCTAGCGACCTTCTCATCAGCTCTTGGCCTAAGTGACCTATGGAGAGACCTCCACCCCACAGAGCAGGGCTCCCCGACACCCGAAGCGTATAGGGTAAAAGCGGCAGAATTCCTTCCCCGCGGCATATCTGATCATTCTCCCCTGGAGATACTGCTCCAGACAGACAGACCGCTGCCTCCCAAGACTTGGTGGCTAAAAAACTATTATCTAGGGTTTCCAGAATTCGTGGAGCACATTACAAAAAAATCCAACGAATTCTTTGAAATAAACACGGGTTAGCTAGATGATCCGGTGATATTATGGGAAGCCCATAAGGCGGTTCTTAGAGGGGAAATAACGGCCTGGACGTGTAATAAAAGGAGGGAACACCATAGGAAAGTTGTGGAAGCAGAGGAAGCCGTAAGGGAATGGGAGAACAGATATGTCGCTAACCCCACTCCTGACGCCCACCGCTCCCTCGCGAAGGCCAGAGCAACCCTGCACAACACAGCACTAGATAACGCAAAGCAAGCGCACAGGGAGTCAAGGGCCATAATATATGAACACGGCGATAAAGCCGTCAAACTACTGGCCTGGCTGGAACATCGGGAGCAGGGGCACAGACATTTCAGGCAGATCATAGTAGACCCCAGTGGACTAGCCCAAACAGACTAGGAAATAGCAGAGGCTTTCGCTAGTTTCTATGCCACACTCTACGCCGCCCCAACTTCGCCGGTAGATCTGTTCCTTCTGGACGAGATCGTGCTCCCGCACCTCTCGGAGCAGCAGACAACATATCTGGACAGGGAACTGGACGAGGCTGAATTCATGGAGGCCATGTCACAGCTACAATCCGGGAAGACATCAGTGGCCCAATGGTCAAATGAAATGGACATATGTGCAGCAAAAGAGCATAGAATCTATACAGCACGGGGATGCCTGGCAAAAGCCAGCAAGATCTGGGGAAAGTGGGAAAAACAAGAGATATAGACCTCGCCGGTAAAATAGCAAAAGAAACGGACATAACAACTATACGGGACATGGTGAGGAATGCAGATTCCGAAAGTAAAGTGCAAAGCTGCAAGACAGGAACAGAGTGATGAACCAACCCGGGAGTTGGGGGAAGGGAGGTGGGGATATTTTGTTGATGTTTTGTATGTATGTTTAAAAAACCAATAAAATGTGTTATAAAAAAAAAAGAAAGGCAGGGAAGTCACCAGCAGCGACCACCACCATCGCATATCGACACAGGATCAACCAAGTCTCGCAGACTGATGCACGCTTCTCTCTCATGGCTCAAAGCGGCAGGGTCAATATGATTTGGCAAGACAGTTCTTTGCAGTGCGAACTAGGGATCTCCGAAAGCTTGAGCTAAAACTCAATGGAGCAACGCTCCATCACGGGTGCCAATGTACAAACTGTTTAGTCCACTGGACGGCCCAGGGACACTTTCAAGAAGGCTCATTTGCATGGCACTGAGGAGACATTGTGCATGATTTGGCCCACTATTGAACAGGGTTGAGGCACCTTTGCTGGTCTTTCGGATATCGAGCGCAAAGCAGGGCTCTACCGGGTCACAGTGGGCTCAGGGTGCCAAACCTTCTCTGCACGGTTCCGGACAGTCCTTGTGTCTGCTTCGCTTCTTGGATACTTGGCTCTGTGGAAAGGTCGATTTGGACTAAAGGGTGATCTGCGAGTCTGCACTCAGAGCCCTTCCTTATATCTTAAAGTCCAGTGAGTGCTCACCACTCATGCACGCCAGCAGTGGTCCATTCAGGGAGCACTTTGGCTCCCATGCACACTAGACATCCTGGCACCAGTAGTGTGGATTGGGACCGGACAGTACCTGCCGACTTCCTGGTTACCCACATATGTGACATGCATTAGCTCGTGAAAAGCACTGGCTTTCAAGGGAGAATGCATGCCGAAATAAGGACTCCCCGGGTTGCAAAGGGGAAGATCAACGGACACAATGGCCTAAGGAGAAGACAAAAGACCTCGTGTCATGGCCATGATGGACACATGCCACAGTCATGAGCCAAACATTGTAAGTGTGGTATGACTTAGTCAATGTTAATAAAAATACATTAAAATGCTGCTGCTGCCACCAGTCTACTCCTAGGCACATTGTCCAGTTATCAAAAAATCCTTAAGGGATGTTTAGGGCCCAAAAACACAAGGACCCGCATGTGCTTTACTGTCATTTACTGCACACTGAAATACTGTTGCCAAAAGTGGCAACTTCGTCATAATACTAAGGGAAACACTGTTTCCCAGTACTGGCGGTCAGAAGGACAAGTCAGTTTCCCCAGAAGGATGAGTAAAAGCCCAGTGGAGTGCAGCTTAAGGCTGTGCTCCAATGGCAAAAGTCGGGACAGGAGGCTGAAACTAAATCAAAAATTTGGGGGGTCCACAAATATAGAGGTAAAGCCAGTGACTTGAACATTTCGGTCTATTCAAGTTGGAAAACTTTGTGTGACAATGTGGGGCCAGTGAGAAATTCTGTGGTGGTTGGAGTTTCTTTATTCTGTGTGCCCCAGCAACGTACAAGAAAGAGTTAATCCACTGCTTACAGGGCGGTGCCGTGTGCTGGATGCAAGGTCTCGGAGTAATCACCTCCCCTGGAACCTTGTTGACATTTTGTGTGCTTCGGTTCAAAACGCATTTCTGGGTGAGTGGAAATAATTGTGCTTTTTATTTTATGTGACCCGCAGTAACTGTAACTGGCTCACACGTGTGTTTCGGAGTTTGAAGTCAGTAAAATCTTGAAAAGTCTTCCTTTCTTTTGGCGCCCCCCAGTGTCTCTTTCTGGTCTCCAAGCTGCCTCCTGTTAAAAGATAAAATTCTGCACAATTTAAAACCCTCCATTTCTGCTGTTGTGGGGACTGTGGGTTTCTGAACCTTTGACCCATGAGTAACCCTCTTGGAACATTTGCCTCTGGGGGTGTTATGTCTAAGGTGTATAATCTACGAACACTTGTAAGGACTTCGGCCCTTCAACAAGGTGAAGCCTTTGAATTTACGCTTTCCCTATCATTTCCAATAATTTTCGACATGTTTTTGCACATCACGGCAAAGACTTGCACAACTTTCACTGTTTCTTTTTCCATTTGCCCTTAGAGCCCCGCCTTCGCCTGACTTAATTGGCTCACGGTATATAACCAACTTGCACACGCACTCGTGGGCTAAGTACCGTGGTGAAGTGCCGCTTGGCTGCTTAGCTGCGCTGCCAGCGGCTAGTGCTCACAGCTTAGTGTGCACCATTGCATTTCACCCATTTCCTTGGTGTCCTGGTGTTCAGTGAATTCTGTACGTTTAGTCAATCATTTTTGTGTGGTCTGCTGCGAATTGTGTTTTATACGCTGGTATATTTACATGTTTTATACTCTAAGAACTGGTATGCCTCAGGCCACCAATGCGTTTAACAACTCTGCAATAACTCTGTCGGGTCGCACATTATGCGCCTCCCAAAAATCCCTTACGTTAACGCCCTTCAACTCTGCACTTTCTACAAATGGGGCTCCTGTGCCGTCAAACAGTTTGAATTTGCCTTTGGTGGGCCTCTGCCCCCTCGGAACAACTCACAGTCCAAACCTGATTCGATAATTAGTCCTCCGTGCAGCACAAAAACAACATTTCGGACTATACCATGCTTCACACCCCTCTTCCGCGACTCGCACTCGCGTTGACTGGAACCATGACTTCTCTGGGCCACCGGTCTTCTCCATGCTGCGAAGAGCTTGACTTTTCAATCTCTGCGAGTCAATGTGAGTCGCCACCTTCTATGTTTGCTGACTTGTCTCTCCCTCATAATAGAACTGCAACTTCTGATCCCTCTGCGAGTACCCTTCAGTCTCGTTTGTATACCCCACCCCACGGAGGGCGCAAGCCCCTGCTCCCCAGGTTCCCTCTTTGCCACCTCCCCACCTCCCCCCATGCTTGAGGTGGCCTTGACTGCAATGAATCTCACATTACAGAGTCTCTTCAAATTGTTCAAAGGATTGGATCCCAAAGTCACCAAACAATCCTCCCAAACTGAACAATTACTTCAATGGTTTGAAGCTCATGTATTGCGTACCAGCTCCATTTCAAATCATGACATGAATGAGGATTGTGCACCGACAGACAATGTGTCAATAATTACAATAGGCTCTCCGCCGGCTCAACAATCCTCTAAAGCAGCCGCCCTAACCTCATTTAAAGAAATCATTACTGCAGGAGCTGAGGATGAATCCACTCCCCCTGTCTCAGAAATCCATGACTCTTGGATAAGCATTCCAAATACACCAATTGTTCTTGAGTCCATTACGACAAGCCCTCCATCTTCTCCAGCAATTGTGAAAAAGGTGGGGGCTTCCTCCATGTCACAAAACAAAAGACCCAAAAAATCTAAGAAAGCGTCTGATCCACCTAACATGAAAACCAAAAATACTACAAATACAAGACCTTCTTTCAAACCCTTAAACCTAGCTCACCAAAAGATAGGACCCTGTAGGATCCGGTCCCTGTCCCCCGAATTCCCAACGAGGTAGCACCGACCATTCCATCATCTGCAGTGACCGTGGTGGAGCCTGTTGCCCCCCTCCCATGTCCACTAGTGGGTGACACAGTGGCATCCACATTACCCACTTTGTACCCATCATTGGAGGCTTTAATTCGGGAGTTTGATCGATCAGAAAAGTGTCAGCCTCCTAATTTGTCCAATAAACAAATTGTACCGGACTTTCAGTCTGTCAAACATGCTGATCCCCCATTGGTGGGCGAAAATGTGGTCTCCAGTATTACACTTGATTATCTACGCAAAGCGGTAGACACTTATTTAACTCAACGCAGCCAGCCGATAATAGAGGCACAAATCTCTGCCCCAATGAGGGTAGACTCCCAATTGCATCACTGGATCCTCCCAAACAGTGCTCAGAATAGTCTGTCAACATCACATCAACCTTTAGCCACTGCCCGAGCCAGTAGTTTACCTCCACCAATGTACTCGGATAGCACCGAATCTTCCCTAAAATGTGATAATTCAATTCACAACGCCAAAACACAATGCGTGTCTTCAACCTTTTCACGGCACATTCATCCAAGTAATTCAAATTGTCATTCCCTGATCTTAAAATGCAGAGAGGGATCCTTCAAGACATATGATCTGAATATGCGCAGTGTGCTTAACATCTTTTCTGAGTTAGCTGAATTAGAAGACATCACCTCCCGTGACATTGAACAGATACAATTCTTATCTGATATTGTATGTTCTGTGGTTCGGCTATGGATTCCCTTTGGGGTAGTCCTGAACACGATATGGAAGGCAAAAATGCAACTCTTCAACATGGGTTTTCTGGTGGAACAAGATCCGGCCCGCATGACTGTCAGAAGTGAACCAGCACACACGATCCCCAACACTTACATGAGTAGTGCAAATATGACAACAATCAATCTGGAAAATCCCATCATGTCATAACCATCAGTAGAACCTCAATGTTGTTCATTTACTATTGCAAGCTGGTACATGTGTGGACACTCACACTTACAATCATCAATTTGCAACTTTCCTATTGAATATGATGTCATAGCATTACAGGAACCCCGGCTCACAAGCATTCCAGCATGGAACAACTATGAAGTTGCATTGTTGCCAGCCATTGTGGGGACAAAAGGTAGACCCTCATCGGGCGTTTTAGTGGGAGTCAACATGAGCAAAGGTCTTTCTGTCTTGCATTGGAACTCGCTGACTTTCTATATACAGCTTGTCAAAATGATGTGCCTGCCTCGTAGGATTGCACTAATTAACATCTATCGTAATCCTCTTGGGTTGACAGATGCTGCATTCTACTCAGGTCTGACAAGATTACTTGACCTCGTGATGATAACTCCAGACATCACAGACACAATTATAGTTGGAGATCTTAACCTTGATTGTCTACATCCCAAAGGCAAACTCAACTCTCTTAAAGTTAACCGTTGTTCTACTTTCATGTTAGAAAGGAACTTTCACTTGGTTAACGGCTTTAAACAAGGTGATATTCCAACTCGACCCACTTGGCAAAGGGAAACGGTGAGTAGCACTATTGACTATTGACTATATTTATACCCACTCTAACCTGAGTGGACTAATACAATCATTCAAAGTAGTTTCTCAACCGCACAGCGACCATAATGTGCTAGCATTAAAGATCGATTGGGCCCGTGATCCATCTAACAAAATGAGGTTATCTCAAGACCTAGTAGTCAATAATGCGAAAACCCGTTTTCGTTGGTCTCAGTCTAATTTAATGGAATTGAACAGAATGGTTGATCGAAATAATAAAGCATTAGTTCCTACTCATTATGTAAATCTATTGATACCATTCAGAAACACCACTAAGTCTTCAGGTCGAGTGTGGTCTTCACATACACCACTTTCTAACCCCGAAGTAAAAGCAAGGAAAACGCAATATCAATGAGAAAAAAACGAATTCTCTTGTCGAATCAACCATCGCAGATGCATCAGCTGAAAACTGTTAAATGCAGGTATCATAATTGGCTTTGACAACATCAAGCCCAGATTGTACAAAATGGCAGCGAGCTCATGTTGAGACTAATAGCGAATACAAAGAAACCTGGGCTGTTTTCAATCAATGTGCTCAACAGACCCAGCCTTTGGCACAGTCCCATAATGTCACTGAGGCACAATGGATTCTGTATTATTCCAATTTATATGCAGATCCTAACTTCCCAAATTCTGCTCATGTTTCGGAGAACCAAGAAGGCTGGACAGTAGAATGCTCGCCCTCTGTTATTGAAGATTACATTAGGAAGATCAGCCCATCTAGGGCCATGGGCCCAGACGGACTGAGTAACTTCATGTTCAAAACTAACCCATATTTTGAACGGATTATTCCAGCAGGTTATCTCATCACGGTCCATTCCTCTTTCCTGGAAAACATCTATAATTGTGCCGATCCATAATAACGGTGATCGTATACAACCGCACAATTATAGACCGATCGCGCTTTTGGATGCACCCGGCAAGATCTTTGCCAAATTGATCCTATGTGATTTTAACGAGTGGACAAAGACCACCAACAGAAGAGACCCATTTCAGACTGGGTTCTTGGCAGGAATGGGTACTAATATAAATCTGCTCTACCTTAATGCCATAAAAACCCAATCTCAAACACTAAAACAAGCGGTATATTTTGCGTTTGTAGATTTGCGTACCGCCTTTGATGCCATTTTCAGGCCTCTTTTATTTCCAAACTAAAACGAGATAACTGCCCTCATACCCTATTAGAAATTATTCATCTGCTTCACTCTCAAACTTTGATCCGTATCAGATTAACTTTAGAGGGATTGCTGTCTACAGCCATTCCTACTGTGCATGGCCTTAAACAAGGCTGCCTAGTTGCTTCTGCAATTTTTCACTACTTTTTGCATGATGTCAGACAAGTCTTTGCGGCAGTGCCTTCAGATTCCCCTAAATTGAACAACATTCCCATTCAAACTCTTATGTACGCCGATGACCCAGTTCTTATCTCGAAGACCCCAAGTGGCCTCATCTATGCAGCTGAGAATTCCAGTACAAACAAATGTGTATGGACAATCAATCAAAATACATTGTCAGTAGTCTCAAATTACACTTATTTGGGAATGATATTTGAGGGCAGCATCTTGGCTAATGGTCATCAAGAGATTATGATCCAGAAATTGGATACAGCTATCTCACAAACCAAGGTCATATTACATCGTTTTGGTAATTTCACTCTCAAACCAGCTTTAATCTACTGGAAGCAAAAAACAGTCCCCTGTATATTATATGGTCTGGAAACTCAATCATTTTGGTCCACCAAAGTTCTAGACAAACTGGAGGCCAAGTACTGGAAAACAGTGCTCCTTCTCCCCCAGTGTGTCCCGTGGCCATGGTTACGCTATGAATTGGGCCTAATCCCCTTGCATGCTCAATACCATTGGAAGATCTGTGCCTTATTCCACAAATGCCTGATGTCTACTTATGATAACAATATTTTGAAATATCTGTCAAATTATGTGTTCATGACTAATCACAACTTTGTTTAATGTTGGTTGCAAGGTATCTACTCCACCCTGATAAAAGCTGAAGTAACCATTAATGTCTAAGTTTCCAATCCTGACCAAGCTAAGGTCTTGATCTATTGTAATGATTGGATTAATACAAGAACTGAATTTTTACAATATAAAGATGCTACCTTCCAAAGATTCAAACAAAAAAGTGTTGGATCAATGGAACCTTACCTTCTTAAATTTCCATCTCCAAAAATACGCTCTGGAATATTACGAATGCGTTTCAATTTGTGGCACACCGGCGTGATTCTACTGAGGCACAAAATAATCTCGGGGGAATTGAATTTCTGTTGTTTTTGTTCAAACATAGAGACGAGTGAAACTTTAGAGCATATATTGTCATTATGCCCATCACTGATTTGTGAGCGCCTAAAGTATTTTGCGCATCATTGCGCCCACTTGGGAATGTTAGATACTGTCCAAAGATGGTCCAGTCTGTTATGTAATAGTAATGTGTCCATGCAAATAGCAATTGTTAACTTTCTGTTTTCTTTGAAACTAGATCTTTAGGACAAATGTTATACAGATATTTTGTACTTCGTGCTAATTTTTCAATTTTAATCCTTATTCATATTCAAGATCCAATATATATCAAACATGATGTAACTTCTTTTATATTTTCGTTTGTGTTAAGTTTGAGAGTTTTGTAATTGTCTTATCTTCCTTTTCTCTTTTAATGTTATTATTTGTATATTAAAAAGTTGATTTAATTCAGCTGAATCAATAAAAATAAAATAAAAAAAGAGGTAAAACAGCAGTATGTGAAATTGTACCTAATAGCAGGACAGTGGAGTTGAGGTAAGTTGTTGGTCAACATTGGGTTGGTAGGGGGTTATGTGGCTGGGCTGTTGTCAGAGGTGAGGGGAGCTATTGAGGGGTGTGAGGAGCTGTTGGGCTGTCTGGGGGTGGTGTTAGAGGTGAAGGTTGCTGGTGGGTGGTATGAGGACCCGCTGGGCTGAATGGGGGTAGTGTCAGACCTGAGGGGGGCTGGCGGGTGGTGTGTGGACCTGTGGGACTGATTGGGGGTAGTGTTGCAGGTGAGGGGTCTGGTGGGTTGGGTGAGGACCTGTGGGGCTGCATGGGGGTGGTGCTGGAGGTGAGGGGGCCTAGTCGGTGGTGTGAGGATCTGTTGGGCATGGCTGGGGGTGGTGTCGGATATGAGGGGGCTGGTGGGTGGTGTGAGGCTTGTGGGGCTGCCTAGGGGTAGTATCAGAGGTGAGAGGAGATTGTGGGTGGTGTGAGGACCTGTGGGGCTGCCTGGGGGGTTGTGTTAGAGGTGAGGGGTGCTGATGGGTGGTGTAAGGACCTGAGGGTTTGCAGGATCCCAGGGGTGCAGCTGTTACTAACGTGAGGCCTTGTGCAGACTGGCTGGGGTGCAGCCATTACTTATGGGGGAGCTCACGCAGGTTTGCAGGGGTGCAGCCATTCCTTACGTGGTGTATTGAGCAGATCGGCTGGGGTGCTGCCGTTACTTACGGGGGAGCTTGCGTAGGCTCTCAGGGATTCAGCTGTTACTTGCATGGGGCATCATACAGATTTGCTGGGGTGCTGATGTTACTTACGGGGGAGCGTGCGCAGGTAAGCAGCAGTGCAGCCGTTACTTGTGTGTGGCATTGCACAGATTGGCAGGGGTGTAGCCGTTACTTACGGGGGAACTTGTGCAGGTTCGAAGGGTGCAGTCTTTACTTAGGTGGGGCCCTCTCGTAGATTGACTGGGGTGCTGCCGTTACTTACGGGGGAGCTTGCGCATGTTCTCAGGGGTGCAACTGTTATGTACGGGTGCAGCCGTTACGTATGGGTGAGCTTGCGCAGCTTCGCAGGGGTGCTGCATGGTGAGTTAGTCGTGGACGCGGAGGTTTGTGCAATGGTTGGCCTTTGACCCTGTTTTTGGTTTGCGTGGGGGCGTTTCATGGGCATTCCTCACAAACCTCGGTTTTCTCTGCAGGTTGGGTTGGAATGCGCGTTTCAATCCATGAATATGCAAAGCGTGCATTGGAAACTTTGTGCATAGGGCCGTGCGGAGCCGTTCTCTGTGCAAAGGCTTTGCGTGATCGATGCGCACTTTTCCATTAATCACGGCCTTAGGTCCGTGTAAGCACTTTACCCCAGGAGGGCTAACGCATCCACTCCACATTTGCACTAGACCGAGGGGAGAATCCTAATTCTAACAATGGGAAGGACTCGCACGCAACATGATACTCCAGTAGACATTGCTAAACTGCTGCATTTCTATGCCTGATAGTTTTTTGTCAGTTAGTGGTGTCAAAAATGAGAATACCATAAACTAGGGTGAGAATATTATCGAAAAAATACGGCCAACATGTTTACACGTTGCATAACTTTTTTAAGGCCTTAGAGAACGGTATAACTTGAAAATATATGTGAAAGAAATCAAGTGTTCTCTATCAAAAAAATGTTTTTTTCTTACACTGTGTTTATATTTAACCATGTGTGCATTAGCCATAATTTTAGAAAACAATGGTTTCCCAACAATATTGCCTTTATTTAAAAAGTGTACCGCTATTAGAATTCTGGCTATCATGCCATGTCTCTTATATCTTATATGTGACTTCTGCATTACACTTCTTTCTGCAAAATGAGTTTTTTCTGCTTAAAATTGATTGTCTTCATACACAAGAGAGCCTTTCAATATTTGGAACGCTATCTTTTTGGAGGTAAACAAGAAGCAAATGTCGCCTTAGGTCTTTTCATTTCCAGAAGTATTTGGAGCGCTCCAATATACCACAAGAGGGAGCTGACGTTCTATCGATAAAAACAAGTACCTTCCACTGCATGGCAGGAGAGCACGCGAGCGTTAGCACAGCAGGGAAATTATAACAGCCAAAGTTTAAAGCGCGAGTATTATGTGATGACATTTATCCATTTTCAGAAGAAATATTGTCATCCAATGTAGGAGACAACTACTGGTCTCTGGTAGGGTTCGTTCACCAAATAATATATAATTGTTTTTTTTTTAACAGGTCTAATTTAATTATGTATGTATTGCATTTAAAAGCGTGCAAACCCTCAGGCATCTTGGCACTTGTATTTAAGAACCTAATACCAGAGTTCGGTGGATCCGGGATTCGAGCCTCTATAGCTCAGTGTGGTCTCCACGACCAGCGCATTGCCCCTGTGCTAGCCTCCATTCACCAAATAATAACGCAGAATCATTACAATTCCTTGCAGACCATTTTTTTGGGTGCCCTTCGGAATGATGACGGTTTGTATAGTACTTCGACGGCCGGATGTTACTTTGACCGATTTAAATGATACCCTATTTATTACATTCAGAAAGATGAAATTCTGTTTTAGTGCTGCCAGCCTTAGGGACTGTGAACTACTGGGTTAACTTGAAACATACAAATTGTAAGCCGAATCTACTCCTTCGACTATTTTCCGTGTGCTGACACGTTTTGCCACAGGGAGCAATGACGCGTTCTGCGCTCCTTACCTATCGAACTGTCCTTGAGTTTTATTTCTGCCAAGACACCAGCAGAATTCTACTTTCCCTTCCCCATCTCTTCTAAATTCCAATGTTTGGCCCTACATGGAACTGAATATTAGCACTCAGGCCCAGCCATGAAGCAACAAATGACTCTTACAATGTTTAATATGTTCAATTATTTGTAATTGCACACAGCCAAAATGTGATTCGGTTCTCTAAAATGTGTCTGTGTTTAAACTTCACAATCTCTGTCACGTGACCGTTGCTCTCTGTGGTGTTCGGTACACTATTTTATTGCAAGGGGTTTTGTTTTTCGGTTCTCTGGAATGGTTAGCTGTCCTGGGAGAACTAATCATGCATGTTTGCTAAGAAAATATGCCTCCTTGTGCTTAAATTCTGCCCCTTAACTTGCCCAGTTTGTTCTGAATGTAAGACTATCATATATGTAATGCAAACTGATATGATATGATATGATATGATTGTTTATTTATATAGCGCCTATACACAGAAGTGTTTCAAAGCGCTTCAAGGAGGGAGGGAACATGGGAAATACAGTACATTCAGTAAAGTCCTTGAGCAATATAGAATGTGGAAAAATAACTACCATAGTAGGCCTGACGACATTTCTGATAGTGCAAGTGCCAAAAAACACGTAGGGTATGAGGGAATGGAGAAGGAGAACAAAGCAAGCAGTAACATTACTATGTCTGACGACAATTTACGCAGTGCAGGAGGAATACAAGAGGAGGAGGGTTGGGAGGGGGGGGGCAGGGATAGAGGCGGTGAGGAGGAACGAGACAACTGCTGAGCCAAATTCATCAGGTAAATTTAGAAGCAGGGTGGGGGAAAGGAGTACAAAGGGTAGGAGGGGGGGGACAGACAAGCTGATATCATCGGTCAAGAACAGATGATAGGAGTAAGTGCAAGGAGGAAAGAACTCGAGGAAGAGTTTAAGTCCCAAGAGGAGGGGGGAGATGCAAGCAAGTGAGAGTAGGAAGTAGAGGAGGGTGGAAGGGTCAGAGCAGGTGTACAGGGCACAGGTATGCAGAAGTAGGCAATCAAGGTGGGTTTAAACAGTTAAAAAACAGTGAATGCAACACAGGAACATGCATAGATGATGGAGCAAGCAAATGCAGTGCGTTTGTTTAGAGGAAGGGGGAAACATGAATGAGGTTAGGGTAAGTCCCCTAAAGCAATGGACGGCAGATGTGTGGTAACAGAATTAGTGCAAAGATCACTACAAGCAGTATTAACAGTGTTAAGATACAATATTCCACTGCGGTGGAATTAGAGACTGTAGAAGATGGCATGCAGATAAGATATCCCCACAACGCGAGTGATTGTAGTGGCACTGAGGGTAAGGGTCCACTGACAGGTAGAGAGGCCGAAACAAGAGTCAACTGGTGATGGAGGGCAGTGAAGAGTCACGTTCGTGCTGCAAAAGTCAAGATCACAGCGGTGCTGGGTTATTCGGTAGGTTCTGAGGAGGGAGGCGGAACAGGAACAGGAGGGGTAAGCGGAGGTGCTTGCACACCTTACCTTTGTGCCGTGACTCTGCAATATGGTGTTGCCAAGAACGCTGGGTGACCAGGTGGGTAGGTTGCAGGCAAGTCCATGGAAAGGACAGGGAAAAGACAGGAAGGAGCCCTTAAGCGCTGCCCTTAAATGCGCGGACCCGGCTTCGCCTCACGGCTAGGTCGGGTCTCAGCATTTGAGGAGGGCAGGGGCCAATCAGGAGGCAGTAGAAGGGGATACCACAAGATGGTGGTAGTGGATTAAATTCAGCGCTCCCTTCTGGCTTCAGACCTGTTCACTGAAAGTAGCTCTGAAGAACATTTGAGTACACCATCTCAGCACTAAAGTGTCGATTCTTCTTGTTGTTATTTTTACCACTTAGCCAAAATGCGCTTCGCTTGTAAGTTTATGGGCTCATAGCATGTATCAAAAACAGGACTACTTGCGTATGAGCAGCATGCCATGGGAAAAGTGCAGCTGCAAGAGTCAAAATCAACAGTGCTAGTTGTACTAATGCACCCACGAAACATATGGAGGATGAGCTGTTTCTCATTCACCCCCATTGAATCCCAACCAAGATGGCCTACTTTGTGTTCCCCAGCCAACTTTGTGTGGGATTGGTGAGTGATGCAGGCTGGGCCAGTGTTCTCCCCGGCTTCAATTGTATGAAGTCATTCAATAATATCTTCCCTGTAGTGGTAAACCATCCCAACTGTCTGTATATGAAAGTTCCATCTAGTTGGAGCCCTCTTGGAAGTCTTCTACCAACACATTCTTGGAGAGCTACAGTCCTTTGTGCGTAACATGAACAAATGGTTGATATTGCAGCCAAATCAGCAAAGAACATTTTGATTTGCCTCATTTTTTATGATGCTTGCTCCATGACAAGGTTCAATTGGTGTGCGTAACAATGGACATAATGTGCATTTAAGTACATATCGCTGATTTTTTTGTTACCCCACCAGCAGATCCACGCATAAAACACGGGCACCATCATAAATGTGTGCAATTAGTTTTTGTGTGTTTTGAGGGTCTGGAAGTAGAAGGTTTACTTCATGAAGTAAAGCTGTAGAAATAGAATCAGCCACAGAATCTGTTAAATGAAGAAAACAAATCATTTAACTACCTTATCAATCTCATCAAGATACTGAAACACTAGGACAGATTGATTCTCATTAGACACCTCAGTTGTGTCATCATCTTGGATAGCAACAACTTTAGTGTGTTGTATCTGCCGCATAATGCATTCTCTCGTGACATCCATCATGCAATCCAGAAGCTCATTCTGGATAGTTTTGGAGGTTCCTTTAAATACAGTTGCCGGTTTTAAATGAACATCCATTGCACTGTCTAGGCTTGAAACCAATTCCACTAATCCTCTAAATACTCCTGGATTCAATGAACCCTCCGTTTCATCCTCGTCTCACAATACCAATTCAACGGCACCACAAAATCTTATGCAATCTATTAATTTTAATAAGAGGTATCTGTTTTTGTCCACTTCCTCATTATGCTTCCTTATGCTTACATGATAGTCTTTCTCTAACTGGCCTGCTATATTTACACGTCCAAACATGGCCAACTTTAATGAGTCATCCATGTGGGATTTGCAAAGATTGTGTTTTTTAATTTTCTCAGACAGATGTTTTAAGTCAGTAAATCCTCTTTTGGTCCAGGCAGCCTCACTGCTGAGTAGCAAACAGGGAAAGCAGAATAATGCATTTTTAGAAGTGCTACATGTAAGCCAGTCCTTTTTCTCATGACAGGTTGCTGCAAACTTGCATGTATACTGTTTACCCTGATCTTTTGCAGGTTGTTTAATATTTATTTCAGGCTGATTGGGTTTCAATTGTTTCACTTGCTGTTTCTCCTGAGCAGTTAAGCTCATGAATGGCTTTATTAATAGCTGATCAACTGTATTCATTTTGTTAACAGTAAAGTAAGAATGCAATTTGACACTGTCGCTCTTGTGGTGGCACTGGCTGGCTACTTCTGCGTCTGTTCAAAGTAAAATAAGAAGTAAGCCTTTGATAGGCCAGACTCTGCATTGACAATTGCAAAGTCTATACTTGACTAATGAACCAGCAACAGTGGCCCCCACACATAACAGATTAACTATCTCTTATTTTCAGAAAGAGCTTAATGACTGTAGTTTACTTGTTTATTTGCCAGGTCGCACCTTTTAGTCTTGGTACCTAAACAAATCCCACAGAGCACTTAAATAGGTTGCAGACTAGATAGGTCCTGTAAATCGTTGAAACATATTTTACTTATAAATCGAACTCCCTGTGGTTTGGTATTTTGACTACCCAACCAAAGAAATGTTCTCTTCGGTGCAGTGTCAGCATCTGCATTTGTGTCTTACCTTGGCTTGATTGAATTCCCTCGATCACAGACCCTGATGAAGCAGCTTCAGTGCAGAACTCTAGGTTGTTGAAGAGAGGAAAATGTCAAATCACATTTGCTATCAAATTCTGGCACTAGATGACTAGAGGCAAATGACAGTCTTTTTCCTGCCCGATTCCAATAATCTACTTCTACAAGTGCGATCACAATCAGAGCGGTCAAGTGTTCTACCAAAGAAAAGTTCTCTCCCATTTGCAAACAGATGAGCGCACCTTAATACTGCTTCTTATGGTTACACTTACCTTAACTAAACTGTTAACAAAGCAATGGCTGTAAGACAGCTCAGACGACTGATGCAACCTCTGCAAAGGTCTCTTTCCCTGGAATCATCTCTGCACATCTAAACAGTCTTTTTGAGTGTAGTCTGCCCTCAAAAAGACTATTTAGCTGTGGTTACACCCCAGGAAACAGAGGAAAATGGGTCACACAACTTGCTGATTTACAGAGATGGAATAAATGATTGGTATGCCGTAATACTAGTCTGTCGCTTTTTACAGAGCATACGTTTAATTGAAAGGCTCAAGAAACGCGTTGTTCACACTTTTTCTTTCTCCTATTCCAACCCAAATATACAATCGGCTCAGGCCGGTCATTCAAGCACTGCCATATTCCCAAGTCACATTAGACGCTGTGTATGTGTGTGTGTGTCTATTTGTCTGGCAGTTACAGCTCGGCAGTAGTTCAGAATTGAATTCCATTGGTAGCAGTGTATGTGGGCGGCTGAACAGGAGTAGCATGGTGCGCAACAGGACAGGATAAAAATGCAATGGCAGAGCTTTGGGTTGGTCTCAGTACTGGAATAGAAAAGATGCTTCTGTGGTCAGGAGTGACATGCATTGGCAGAGCTGCTTGTGTTATCCAAGCACTGGCATAAAAAGATGCAGAGCTGGAGAGTATAATGGGTGTGCTTTGGCATACTGTGTGTGAATGATGGTGCTGGAATCTTAAAAGGGACTTAATGGCGGGATTGAAGGACAATGACAGAACTTTCTATGGCCCAATACTTCATGGATCCAGTCGGAGATGTTATGTTACAGTGCATCAGCAGAGTCGTGGGAATGTACCTCTAGGAATAGAAAAAGGTTTTTTCCTATCCTTTAGGATTTACAATTAGTAGAAATCTGTGCATGGCCGAGTAGCTCTGCCAACACACCGCCCTCTTGCCCTACGCAACACCCCATACCAATAATCGGGGGTAAATATGCAGAAACCTCAGTCCTGCAATGCAGTAACCTCTACTATTACAGTACTGGGAACCCAAAGCTGATCTGCTTTTGCATCCCAAACCCACCCTGCAGCACTCATGATACTCCAATAAAAGTTCAAGCAGTCATCTATGTTAGGCGACCTTAGACCTGACCAGTAAAAATAATGCTATTTTTGTAGTGAATCCATATGCAGCATTGGTGCACTTGCCAGGATGGGGGAGTGTTGTAAGATGTATGAAGTCTCCGGCACTGGACTACTAAGGTGTTCTAACAGTAAAGGCTGTGTGCAAATACATGCACCTTAACAATAGTTGGCACTGCAGTTCACAAATGAGGTGTGCATGTGGGGATCGTGCTCCCTGAGGCCTACGGGCATGTGGCGCTTTACACAAATTAAAATAAATAAATAAATAGAATAGAATAGCAAGGAATGCTGGGGGTAAGAACTGAGGTGTTGGCTAAACTGGGTAGGGGTCCCAGAAATAGAGAGCTGCCACTCAGGACTCATATATTGATATCACAATTGCACATAGATCTTTGTAATGAATGGCAAAGGGTGCTGCAGACCAGAATACAGGTGTAGTAGGCACACACACATAACACACGCACACACTCTCTCTCTCTGTGGCTCTGCAGATCGTTAATGTGCTCAGGTTGCAAACACATTTCTTTTATCAGTGGCAAAGTCTTTCATGCGCATAATGAAACATTTCCAACTCAAAGAGCTCGCAAAGCACCAGTTACCTTGCAAATGTGTGATAGTTAAAGTGAGCAGCACAAAGCACCCATTTAAAGATTTGCTTTAAGTCACTAATCAAATGTTTTCAACATCATGATTAACAACGAGCTGGAAGTTTGTGACGAAGTATCTGCACATCTATCTTTGCTTATTACACAACTTCTTTTAATACATGTCTTAAATCACTGAAAGTACATTGGGGTTAACTAGATTTTTCAGGTTGGCATTATCTTGCATTCTGGGACTTATAGTTTACCATTCAGGATGTGAAAATTATAGCCGGTCCTTATAGCAACATGTAAAGCCAAAAGAATATAATTGTGACTAAAAGCCACACTTATACTATTTTGGCTTTACATGTTGTTATAAGGGCTTCATTATACAATTTGTGGATTTTTTATGTAATTTGTCTTTTTGTAAGTAGTCTAGACATTACTGGCTCGCATTCAGGCTCGGACTGGCTTATAGGGCAATAGGCCCATGGCCGAACCAAAAACGCAAAATGCCTTAGTGGGCCATTTTTGGGGTCAAAGTGGGGGGCACTGTTTTGACCAATGTGGGCGAATGTGATGAGTTATTTCACTATGTGGCTAATGGTTTTGACCACTGTTGCTGAATAAATATTCTTTAAAATGTACAATTTGCATCACATTTTATCAAAAACCTCCCCCTTGGCTACTATTCAAAGAGTGTCACAAAAGGAATGAATGCCCATTTGCAACTGTGGGCCACTTTTCCTTTGGTGCCCGAGACAATTTCATGACTCAGTCTGACCCCTTGCGTAGGCTTGGACTGCTTTATAGGGCACTAGGCCCAAGGCTGAACCAAACACACAAAAAGCTTGTGTGGACACTTTGTTGGCCAATGTGGGCCAGTTTGTTGAGTTATTTCACTATGTGGCTAATAGTTTACAGCAGTGGCAGTGTTGCTGAATAAATTTACTTTAAAATGTACAATTTGCATCACATTTGATCAAAAACCTCCCCATTGAGTACTATTGAAACAGCAGCACAAAGGAATGAATTCCCTTTTTACAACTGTGGGACACTTTTTCATTGGCTACTTGATTTCAATGTCAACATTATAAATGTAGACTGTGTAGACTTTGAAATAAAGCAATGTGAGCCAAAACACTGCCACTCATATCCCCTCCACACCCCCAACTGCTGATTAATGGGCAGGTGGGGGGGAATCTCACATTCCCCCGCACATATTCCCCCCCACCTGCCCATTAATCAGCAGGGTTTGGAGGTGGAGGGGGTGCGAGTGGAGTATGTGGCTGGAAGAGTTGGACAAACAGAGTGGTCTGGCATCAGCAATTTTTCGTTCCCCGAGTCCAGGGATTCAGGGAACGAAAACGAAACTTAAGAAAATGGCATTTTCGTAAGTTTTGACTTCGTTCCCTGAATCCCTGGACTCAGGGAATGAAAATGAAACTCTGCTGAGTTTATGCCAAAAAGCTGGCACAGGTGCAGGCCCGGTTGCGGGTGGGCCTACTGGACTGTTCCAGCTTTTTGGCATGAATTTCGTTTTAGGTTTCCTGCTCTCCCTCGGGCTGGGTAAGCCCAGGACTCTTAAAACAAACTTCATGACAATTATGAATATACTCCATCAGACAGAATATATTCCTAATTGCCACGAAGTTCGGTTTAAGTTTCCTGTGCTCCCCGGGGCCGGAGTATATTCATAATTGCCATGAATTTTGTTTTAAGTGTCCTGGGCTTCCCCGGCCCGGGGGAGCCAAGGCCACCACCAAGAGGAAACTTCAAGCCCTTAGCACGGGGAAACCAATATGGGCCTATATGGGCTCCCCCATGCTGAGGGCTTCAAAGGGCTGGATAGCCCTCTCCATATGGGCTCCCCCAGGCCGAGGGAGCCCAGAATCTGAATTTTTTAACTTAAAGGCCTGGACCCTGGAGCTGGAGGAGGACAAAAAGGGTTTGACCTCCTCCAGCTCCAGGGTCCAGGCCAAAATGAAAACATAAAAGAGACACTGGAGTCGACTTACCTGAAGCGTTCAGGCCAGCTCCAGGCCTCTCGAGTCAACAGTCTCGAACAGTGAAGGATCCAGAAGCTGCCTCATGCTGTGGGTGCCCCAGCCCTGTATCTTTGCCCCTCACATGCTGGGGTGGTATCAGCAGCTCTTGGCTCCACCCCAGATAATGACAGGCAAGGATAGAGGGCGGGCCATGACTCCCAATGCAATTAACACGGTGTGGTGAGGCAAGGCCTCGCCTGCTATGATGTGATTTTGCATGTCTCCCCGGGCCCTCTGATTTGTACATGTGGCGCTGGGGGTGGGGAGTTTCTCCGAAAAGCGCCCTTCCAACCCCACATGCACAGAAACTAACTGGAGGGCATTGCTCCTCATGCTGGCTGCTTGCAGTACAACAGTGGTGGCTCGTTACTGAAGGGAGAGGATGAAAGGAGGAGCTGTGCTCCGACACACCCTCACTAACGAGCCACCACTGCTACAACTGTATCATGAAAATATTCATGCTGCTAAAACCAATAAATCCTCTTTCACACACAGATCAGTGTGAAAATCTATGGCTTTACTGCGCAGCAATTGGGATGCAGGTCTTTATCGTGCCGCAATTGCTACTCAGTAAAGCCCGACCATGATGTGTGTGTGTATGTTTGTGGGTGTTATGTGTGTGTATGCGAGTGTGTGTGTAACTGTGCTTTGGGGCACTCATTTGTGACATCATGAGGATGACTCCCTTTACAGAAAGGATATGGGGTCCCACACAAAGGCGCTAAGTCAAGGCAGAATTAGGGCTTGTTTGGAGATCCCCTTTAGCAAGACGGTGCAGGGTATGGGGGATAGGTAGGAGGGGGGAACTAGGAAGCAGTTCAAGGGCATCTTACAAAGAAAGGTTCTCTGTGGCATTTATGCTCTGCAGTAAAGGCCAGCACAGTAAATGCCACCGGGGTGCTGACATGGAACCGTATTTGGGTATTTGATTCAATGCCATGATAGATCGCTCCCATAAAGATAGGGACAAACTACTGCCTCTCTATTTTTTGTGTGTCTCATCGTCACACTGTTGCTTTAAGAATGTGATCCCTGACATATTTCTGTGTGATGATTGCCAGATACTGTTTGAGACAAGGCCAGAAGATTCAGATTCAATGGCAATCCCAGGAGCCAGTTTCCCTCGAACCAGGAGATTTTTCGCCAGATGAGATAACAGCACCTCTTCCCCACCAACACTTGAAGAAGTAGTTAGAGCACCACCAGAGCAAGGAGTTGCCATGGGCAGAGAGGACACCATAGTTCAAGGTTATCCATCTTGCATTCGACCCTCACATGGAAGCAGTGCTTGAGACCATTAAACACAGCCTGTCATGCCTGATGGATTCACCGGTGTTTACTCTTGAGCACAGGAAGGCTTATTAAGATTTGATATTGGGGACCCTCAAAAATCACCTAGAAAAAATAAGGCCCACCTCTAGGCACTCCCTTCCACGCGATCGTTTTGTATTCCACCATGGTGCATTCCATTTGCTGGATCTGCATCCAGTTCCAGCGGGCAATTTGATTGACTGAAGAAGTCTTGTGTTATGGCACAACTGTTTGTACTGTAGCAGTCTGGCTGATGTTATGTTCCACAGCCAACATCAGGCGCTAAGAGCATTGTGTATGTAACAAAAGTATGTCAGAAACGTTGAATAGCCATTTCAGCGTTAAACAAGTAATGGAGTGGTTTGGCCCTGAAACGATTTAAGGAGGTCTGGACAATCCAATGATATCTGACATACGGTGTTTGGCCACTTCATTAGAATGTGCTCTTTTCAATGTAGTGTATCTGAACTAAACCCATTCCCACAGCCTTTCACTAAATTCCTAGTCAGTCCATTATTCCAAGGCTTAGTAAACCCAGTACTGCCTGGCGTATGCCCTAGTGCCCATGCCCTTCACCTTTACCCCGAGCGGAATATAGTCTCACCCTTTGAAACTTCTTTGAAATGGGTGCCACCCAGCCATTTATTTAGTCCCTTGCTAGCACTTGGTCTGAGCAAAGCTGGCAGAAGAGGCAGGGAAAGATAATGATTGCAAACGTCTAGGAAACCTATTTAATAACTATGTTACAACCTGCCATTGTTCAATGTTTCACCCACTGGTTCTTTGGAAGAGTTGTGTGACATTCAAGCATTCTGGATATTTCATTCTATTTTTGTGGCATTTCCCTGTTTTACCTCACTATGGAAGTAGGTGAGAAGAAATATGATTGTTTAAGGTAGGGTTCAGAAACTTAAAGCAATCCGGAGGTTTTCATCTATGGCTCCCATGGCCCTTTCCTATTGACTGTTGGCTCAAGGCTGATGGGAGTTGTAGTCCAACGCATCGCAACAGCAAGCGGCTGCATATCTCTGTGTTAGGGAGATAGTACAATGATTCTGGTACATCGTGCGAGCGCTGCATAGATGTCAGACTCTCGCACATAAGGGGGCATAGGGAAGCGCATGCAACCACCCACAACGCGGTATGATGATGGCTGAAAAAAAGGCAACAAAGATGTTCAAATTAATTTCAGGAAGTCAGTGGCAAATCTCAAAGCAAAGTCCTCCCCTCAACCTGAAAACGTAAACATGCTGCTTAATAGAAGATTGTTGAATTCATGGCTTGCAAGGCCTGTCAATTAAAAACAAAAACGGCCAGCCAAAGCAATGCTCCAATACTATTTCCATAAATGTTTGGCGCCTCCGAAAAACGCCCCGACGCCCCGCACAGATAAGAGTGATGGGCAGGCTATTTCCCCGATAGGGGCATTTCCTTAGAATATGCATTCCTCTTTCCTGTGCAATAGTGCAGGCCTAGCGCAGCCACACAGAAAGCATGGATGCTTTTCTTGTTGCTTGTCATTTTATGTTAATTGAATGCCAGTGTTAATCTAATAGAGTTTAGATTTATGGAGAGTTCTACACCATGTCATAATGTAATCAATACATATTCCCACATTCAGATGGACGGATGAGAAAATCGCCCTCATCTTTGCATTTCTGCGCGATCAGCTGTCAATAATTCCTCATTTGGATCCTTCACAGAATCAGATTTATGCTTCTTAGTGCATTACATTAATCACAGAAATTAAGTTTTGGGGGAAATGATGTGAAAGGTCAGTCGGAAGGAGCATGCCCGGCAGCTGTCTGCACGGCTGGAGTCTGTCTAAGGTAAAGCCTGCTAGGACACTTTTGCAGAGCTCGGGTTTTAGGCTTTGACATTTCACTCCATGTAGAGGTAACCTGCACAGTTTGGCTGCCACTTCACAGGCCGAAGCAGGCTTCATCTCTGCGCATTAGTTGTTGCGTCGGTCGCTTACGCGGTGCTCTAAAGTGCTTTCTGGTCGTTTCAAGTGTGACTGGGACGAGTGGGAGAGGGAGGAGGGAAAGGGACAGATAGGAAGTAGCAAAGGGAAATAGGCGACACAGGGCAATGCTATGCCAATTGATTGCATTGCACTTCACACCACTGTTCGGTTTTCCAGGCGCATCTTACAGAATGTTGGTCACAGACACCTTCGGGAAACTCTTGGACTGAAGACATTATGGGATCCTGAGCCTCTGGTGACACAATGTGCAAGGGCACTTCCTTAAAGTCCCCTGTCCCTCTCCATCCTTACTGGGAACAGAATGATAAACTAGTGCCGTTTCAAGGGCAAAATACATTAGATTAGAAGAAGGACTTGTTTTCAAGTGGTATTGCCATTATTAGTGAGCAAAGAAACACATTACTTTGTGGTGTGCGATAGTCCAGTGGTAACTATTCTTATGCATCAACAATATAACCAGTTCAACCATTATTGAGTATTTTCTACGAATACTCTGAGAACGAAATCACTTTTATGGGCTGACCATTCTGAACTATTTAGAGAATGGCCAAAGTGACTGGTTAATTGAGTTGCCCCTCTGCACACACTGTTATTAAGAGTTGAACCTGGGATTGGAGCCTTGTGCAATTTCTGTACTTGACCAAAATGTTTTTCAGTTCTTGCCATAAAGCAAGGTGCACATATTTGTGAAGGTTTGACTTTCATGAACTATAATAACCACCCATTTTGTAGACCTGACTTAAAGGAAAAAAAGTTCATGATAGTAGTTTATGCTGAAAGTGAATGACTATAGCTCAATATTCTCCACATAAAGGGAAGTATACAAATGCCAGAAAACGAATTGATGTGATCCTAAAAAAATCTCATCCGGCTTTTTCCACTGCATTGTATTGAAAGCATTGAATACTCCCAGCACACAGACTTGTGGATTGTTCTTCATGTTGTGCAGGAGAAAATGTGAAATTGTACAAAAATGCAAATCATTTTTGTGACAAATAACCATACCTGAAATGAAGCTTCCCACAGACCTGGTATACTGGGTCGGCTCTTTCTATGATCCCTTCCAATAAAACAACCTACATAAAAGGGAAAGAGCTGACAATGGCCTAAACACTTTGCCAGAATGTGAGGGGGCAAAGATTGTCTCAGAAGATAGCATGCTGCAATACAGTGAGTTAAGATGATCTGTCCAGTATTGTCTGGTGGTAAAGCAGGAATAAGAGCCTTAACATTTTGGTTCTACAGTATTGCTTTTGTCTACCTAATCACCCCTCCGACTAAAGTGTCAAGCTCTTCATCGGGGGTTGCCGTCCAATTTTTCATCTCTCCTCCAGAGGGACAGAGCTCTACAAGTGCACTATGAACATGCTATGTTCATTTTTACAGCAAGTGCAATATTTTGCATGCATGTTGTTTTGTAAAACAGTTTGTGATCATATACCCCCATGATATGACCGTTCAAGTTTATCAACCTCATTCACAGGGAAGGCAGATTCAGCCTTTCCAGAATTTAGTTCTTTGATCTAGCATATGACCAAGCACACTGAGGTCTCTGTTGAATCATAGTGTCACTCAAATTTATGAAAATGCATTTCAACTTTGGTTTTTCAAGTGATCAATACATTTTCCATAAAAACGTTTTCTTAACCTCCCTCAATATGGCCCATCTGGCTTGACCTCCATGTTTTATGTTTTATAGATAGATAGATAGATAGATAGATAGATAGATAGATAGATAGATAGATAGATAGATAGATAGATAGATAGATAGATAGATAGATAGATAGATAGATAGATAGAACATACAAACTCTACAGGAGTTCTACTATAGTAAGTTCACTGATAGTATGCACTATAGTGAACAACACAATAATTACATGATTCATTGAACGGAATGCAATGCACTTGTCAGCACGAGTTATGTATCATGTTTGAAGCCTCACCAGCACACTATAAAATATCTTGACATGTGTTATTTGTGATTTTTTTAAACTGGGCAAAGACTTCTTTGCATCAGACATCCATGTGTCCCCACACCCCACCACCTGGTAGGGGCCAGGGGCTCATGCTCCTTTGGCCCTCCCATAAAGATGGCTCTGAGGTCTTCTCGCAACACTGATGGTAATTAGTAGAATTGGATAGGACACAGTGGGAAACATTGGCCTTGTATGTGTATATATCCTTCCATTTTGTGTTAATTCCTCCTCAATGTTTATGTCTTGGCCAAATCTATATGTCCCTTCCCAGTAAATATGTGTCCTTTTACAGTGGATATGTCTCTGCCAAGAGTGTTTGTCTTTCCTCAGTGTATATGCCCCCTCTCAGATTATCTGTCCCAACGCACTCTATTTTTGTCATTCCTTAGTGAGTAAGTATTGTTATATATATATATATGTTCCTGCTCAGCCTAATTCTCCCTAGCCAGTGTCTCTCTCCTCAGTGTAAACATCCCTGCTGGGTGCATATTTGTAATAACTTAGAATAACAGTTGGCGGAGGCATTCCCACGAAGGGTGTCTTTATAATAGCACAAAGATCAGAAGAGTCATTTCATGAGGGTTTAAAAAATAAACAGGACATGTACAAGGGATGAAACAAACCCACAGAAAAATATTTATATATGTAAGAAACAGGTTATTTTCAAAGTTAACATCAACATAAGGTGTAAGTGGTTTCAACCCAGAACTCCACCTAAATCAATGCCTAGCATGGGATGCCCAATTGAAACCCTTATTTATATATTTTTATGTCAACAGTTATTTTATTTCTGGATGATGTACCCTTATATCACACCCCTCTCTTTGAATCCCCCGGTCTCACTGAACCAAGAAGAAGGTTGTTTTGCAAAGTTTAAAAGATTTATTTGAGGAATTGAACAATATATATGTATCACACTTTTATGAATATGAACAATATCTAAATATCACACTTATTATTCTTTCTACAATGATCAGCAATGGGTAATATTACAATAATCAACAATCTCTTTATTCAATTAGGAGTAGGAATAGGAAGAATAAGGTAGCAGAGAATAACTTTGTATGGGTTCAAGGAAATGCAATGATAGGAAAGAATGCAACACAGAAATAAAACTTGATATGAATTCAATCAAAGACAATGTAATCACTCTTTCCCCCTGTTACTACTCACTCCCCCCAAAATGCAATATGAAGAGGCGGAATAAGGGCACACAGGTTTCAGGAATAACAATCAACAATTGCAGTTTCAATCCCGATTCTCCCCAGCAAGCTTAGAGCGAACAGAAATGATTTTAAAACAGGTCAAATACTTTTAAATGTGGTTTGAAATTAATGGGAAAAATGCTAAAATGACTTTAATTCGCTAAATAGGATTCCGAACTAGTAAGAGTTGCTTTGGATTGGTTCAGGTAAACAATAGCAATACTTGTTGAATGATTGGCAGATGGAAAACGTAATTCAGAGATTGAATGCAAGAAATATCTATTTTTACATGTCGTGAAATTGAGCCAAATACAAAATCGCGGCAAACTTTTCAGCGCACGAAAAATGCGATTGTAGAAAAAAATATAAGGAGTTAGAATGCGGTTCTTAGTTCATTTGAAAGCTGAGGATGCTAGCTTCAAAATGACATTTAAATTTCGTTCCTAGTGGTTCAGATGTTACAGAGGTTTTAGGAAAGGTCGATTTTTCTCAAAAAGAGTCAAGATTTTACAATTGGGATTGCGCTTTTGAAGATTTACCAACAAGGATGGGTTTATACTAAGGGGCTATGAAGATGCAAGATACCTAACAGCCAGCCACCATACCAGCGGCGCCTCCGCTCCGACTTTTGTCCGCCAGGACACTTGACTTTCTTCAGTAAAATATCAGTGCACAGATGATTATCACTACAATTATCAGAGGATTATATGGATGGAAAAAGGATTTCAGGATAGACACAAGAGATTCTACAATGCAGTTATGGATATGTTGGAATGGGTTGGATAGGATTACTTAAACTAAGAGATGGCTATGGACAGTTCTATGCTAAATACCCACAACTATGGTTTCGAATGGGCCCGTCAAAGATCTGGTCAAAGGTTTGGCTGAAATTCGCTCACCACCGGACATGTCTCAGGCGCTTGGTTCTGCTCTCAGCAAAGCACTTTGGTCTGTACGGCCTCTTGGACTGGATCCTACGGGTGGTTCTGGGTACAGGTCTGCTGGACTGATCTGGATCTTGGGTTCTAGCAAGGGTTCTTAGCCAGAAGCAGCCCAAACAGCACAGCCAGGCTGTTGAATTGGTTAGGCACCGTGGAAGTTTAGGGGTTAAAATCAAGTTGCAAGATTTTAAAGGCCCGCTTCAGGGTTCTGGAGTCTGGATCTGGGTTCTGGAGTCTGGATCTGGGTTCTGGAGTGTGGATATGGGTTCTTCCTGCAGAGCGCTTCGCCGGTAGATAAGTGATGGGTGAAAGTGTGTGTGTGTCTGTCCTCAGCAGTCCTTATTGATGTATTTTCCAAGTGGGTGGGGAGGCTGATTATACTATGCCCAACCCTGTAAGAATCTGATAGGTCAGAGAATTCCCTCTCCCCTGATTTGAGAAGGGAACAGTGTCTCATGATGTGCCATTATGTGTCAGAGGGACACTGTGTTTATGGTCCAGAGAAAAACCCTCCCCTTTGTTTCTACCTAGAAAATCAATTTTTCCTCAAAAACATATTTCCAATATCCCCAACTCGTTAATAATACATATTTACATTACAGATTACCTAAGGTACGTTTCTGTCAAAGCCTCATCTTCCTACGAGTTTTGGTTCACAAATTACAGTTTTTTGCGCTTTTGGACAGTTACTCAGTGTTAGTTCTGTACCAATTCTTTTTACATACGTGCACATACCATCTGGGCATATCCCTGTACATTTTCATATTTCTAACATAATCGCAATAGCTAGAATATGAACATTTTCGTGGCTCAGTCTCTGAATACCGCACAGATTCCAGATTAGTTTTAAACTGTGAGTGAACTTTTCATTTTAATAACCTAAAAATTCCATATTTTTATCAGTTCAGTACAATTTGCTATAAGTCTTTTTCTCAAACATATTTTCTGTGCTTTCTGAATCCACTAACGGTTTTTCTCTGCCTCCAAGGTCTTGGCTGGGCCAGACAGTCACATGGGCTTGTCTTCCTGGGCAGTTGGTTTCCGTTCACACCCGAATTAGCATTTTCTTTCAGATCAAGAAGCCCATTGTCTCTTTACCAGAGCATCAGAGCAAGTCTCCTCCTCTTCTCGTTAGCATCCAAATGAGATGTCCTCTCTTTTTGTTGGGAAGGAAAAGGGTGGTGTGTTCTCAGTGGGGGAAAACCTCTTTGAAGTTTTAGCTGAATCAGGTTACCTTATAGTAAATTGTGACATTGTTCCTTGTGAAAATTACAGTTACGAGTTTAAAATAAGCAAACACATCTTCAGTTCCAGTCTTTTTCAACATGAAAATTAATAGTGGCAACCTATATTGCATTTGATGGAAGTCTCTTCTTTCCCCACACTTAGATTTTGAGACACAAGTTTAACATGACAGGTTTAGAGATCGCCAGCTTCTGACAGAGGCGAGTAGCGGTATTGTGCTTATTTTCAACATCTTTTTCTAAGCCAGCATCTTTAAATGTGGATTTTCTTCTGATAAATGTACTTCTGCTGACATTGTATTTATGTGGATTCTTGAAGTAGAATGATGTTTAACATCCAACAGGGAGGTTGGATCTTTTGTGTGGTTTATGAACCATGATTTTTGCAAATTTGACAACCAAGAAGAACGGATTTCCAAACAGCTCTGTGTTTCTTTTGCAATCAGCATTGCTTTTTCAAGTAGTTTCAGGCTCCTCTGTAGGTAGCCCAATGGTGGGTTTTGGCAGTGGTCTCCTGTGTTACCACTGACATAGGCAAAAGTGGATTGGCGGACTATTTGTCAGGTTTTTCCTGCGCACTTCTGGGTGATTTTCGCGTGCATAATGCTTTCCTTCGGCCATTCTGATGTTCCTGATGCAAGCAGCTCAAAGGAATGTTGCAGGCATGGACTAGTGGGTTAAATCATCCCACACGCGGGTAAGTGTTTCACACTAAAGAGGAGAATTATATAACTATACTGAATGCCATTAAAATAGAGGGGGTGATGGGGCCAGTTAGGGAGAATGGCGAGAGAGCAGTGGGAGCCCTCTCTATAGAAAGTAAGTGAAATGTATGCCACGCTTTGAAGAGATCACAATTGGGCTGGCTTTGATTGTTATGGGCAGTAGGTTCCAGTTGAGTAGGGTGAATAGAGAGAAAGAGTAGAAAAGTGAGAGGTTGCACAGCGGTATGGGACAGTGAAGTAGAGTGCAGAGGAGGAGCAGAGGCTACGAGATGGTGAGTACATAGATATTAGACTTAGAACATTGATAGCTTTGTAGAGTAAGAGAAGGAACTTGAAACTTGAAAAGGGAGCGGCTGTGCATGGACAGCCAAAAAGGGTGGGGTTAGACCTCGTGCAACCCTCCAGACCACCCGCATTAATACATACCTAAACCTAACCACCCCATCTACATTTGTGGCAAAATGTATAAGAAGAAACTTTGAACAAATGGGCCTCGGACAAATGGGCCTGAGAACAAAAGGGCTAGTACCATATGTTGTCGGTAGGTAGAAGTAGCGGAACATCTGTGTAGGCTGTAGAGCATGCAGTTAACCAAGTTCAGGACTTTATCTAGTGGGAGGAAGGAGTAGAGAGGAACTATGTTTGTGGAGTAAGGATTTGGCAGAGTCCAGTGCAGATGTGAAGGAAGCAAGTGAACTGATGTAGGCTAGTTGTATGGTTTGGGTCTATAATTTGGGCAAGTGTCATACCCTAAAATGCATGTTTGTTTCAAGGGTTAGAATCTCAGAGGTGATCCAGGGATGAGGGCAGAGATTGGACGGTGTGATTTGCCTGTGCTGAATAGTGTTTGTCAAAGAGAGTCATAGGTGCATTGTGTAAGTCCGAAAAATGATGGTCAATTGAAGAGTCATTTATGGGGGAGGGAGACAGGAGAGAGGTCCTCGCATCATCATGGTAATGCCCAAGATATCTGTGCATGGATTACCTCTTAGTCATTGAAGAGGGGAGTAGTGGGGTAGATAGTCCAACAAAGGAATACCGGGTAAACCCCTTTTGGGGGAGAGCAAGTTCACATATTTTAATATCACCCTATGCTTCAAAAGATTTTATTTTCTTGTGTATAGTGTTTACTGAGCTCCTGCCTGGACAAGTTATACTCGTCTTCTGAGCACTAATGAGAGCAAAACACATGTCATTAGTTCATTTTAGTTATCATAGGTTGGCCAGGATAGTATTCTACCAATCCAAATGCTGTAACACCATGTCTGGAATGGTATAGGCCTGTAGTTTTCTGGCTCGGCTTGGACAACATTACATTAATCAAATGCATAAAGTGTTTGCCAGATGTGAGATTATGATAAAATGTGGAGTTTTTCATGAATTATATGGGTGACAATTTTAAGTTTGCTTTTGTGATCCATAGCCCCCTTTTTTTCTTTTTTATCCAATGAGTATATGACAACTAAACTATATTAGAAATGGGTAGCTAATAGTTCGCTGAATTGAAGTATTAAATTACTAATCCACACTTTTGCTATTTTAATTACTTATTAGCATTCTATTATTAGAATTGTATTCTGTTGATTTCATATTGTAAAAATGAAATAAGTATACATTACAGGGCCTGCGGTAGCAGCCCTGTAGTTATGGTTAAGTTGCTGAACCCGTAGGTAGAGCACTTTTTGGGCGGCTACAGCTTGAATGAATTCTCACAAAACTTTGCAACAAAAATGTCAATTTCGCTGTCAGATCGACCCTGGGAAGTCTGGTGAGATTTCCTCAAGGGTGGTCAGGAGGGGGTCCCAAAATGTGTGGGTTTCTCATAGATGCAATGGAAAAAAATGTTTGCTTATATCTACAGCCCAAAACGCTGGACGGATTATCACCAAATTTATGACAGGAGGAGTGGCTTGGTCCTGAAAGTGTGCTTTTGTAAATTTGGTGTAAATCCTCCCAGTTGATTTTTTTTGAAATGACCAAAAATTGGTAAAAAGAATGTGTGATATCTGGGTTTGGTCCGCTCATATTGGTTTCAAGGTCGACGTGATGAAAGCGGACATCAGACACGCCCGCTAATTGTCTGCGAACATCGCAGTAAAAACATATTAAAAAACACAACATTGCACTTGTCAAACTAATTGAAACAATTTCTGGGGAGGTGAGGGTGAATAGGATGGGATATGGCCTTAAAAAGTAAAAGATAAATAGGTGTTTTTCTTCTCTGATGTCCGCGAACAGTGCGGGCAGTACTGTGATGTTTGCAAACATCCTAGATATTTGAGGGTATCTATGCTTATTTCTGCATTACAGGGTTAGTGAAAAGCAGTTTTTGGATGGCTTATAACTTTGGCACCACACAATGAAACTGCATGAAATTTTGGAATTTCTTTCTAGACCTGATTCTGAATGGTGCTGTTTTGTCAAGAAGGAACAAAATTAGAGGGTCGGTCCCAAAATAATGTTAAGACTTATAAATGTGTTGCCATTTGATGAATCTGCACAAAAGTTTGCAAAATCATTTTAGATCTAGATATGCATGTTTTTGCAAAGTTTAGTGGGATTTTGTCAAGAGGGGGCTAAATTAGAGGCGGGGTTCAACATTTTTAGATGGAAGATTAGAAACCCCACCTTGAAGGTTTGTGCAAAGTCAGAATGGATTCTGTCAAGTGGGTGCTACGTTATATGACTATTATATGTACATACGTTTTGAAACTTTTGAATAAATAAGACATGGACGGATTTCCAGCAAACTCGTGTAAGTAGCATTGGAAAGGACCTGAAAGCATAGTTTTGCAAATGTGTGTTATGCTCACCTGGCTCCCACAGGGGCGTCGGTCGGACCGGACAGCTGCGGTCTCCACCCACGTGATGCGTATTCCAGCGATGACTGACTGGATCTGCCCTCCTAATCTTGTCTGCTTAACCCGTAGAAATATTCTCCTGCAAGTGGAGAGATGGATTTAGCCACTTGTGTATTCAAGTGATGGCACCCCCACAGTCCTCCCCAACTAATCACCTCCGAAATGCCCTCACAGCAATCTCACCTTATATTCTTGAAAGATGAGCTCTCCATCCTGCGTGGATTTGCAGGGGCGCGTCGATTCCAGTTACTTCACTGGTTGGAAGGCTCGGGGGAGTTCATGAGAGTATTGACTCTGAGGTTCCTGGTGAGGACCAGTAAGTATTAAGTACATAGAGTTCAATATGTCCGATGTTCACTCTTGTTCCCCCCTTCCTTTCTTGTCTGGCAGCTGGCTTGTGAAAAGATGCTCTTGTGGCAGCTGGTGGCACTCAGGTAAGAGTCTGTATCACCCGGCGCTGTCCGGTAAATTTTGCACGAGGAAAACGTGTTGTGTTGTCTCTCTTTACAGATGCGGCACGTGAAAATATGGAGAGTCACAAAAGGATGCCTCCGGTGGTAAATCAGGTAAGTCTATGGTGGTAAGAATTATATTTGTTGGTTCCCTCGGCTCACCTTGTGGTTTTCTTTTGTCTCCTAGGTGCCGAATATCGGAGAAGAAATGATGGAGGCAGCGCCGACCCAAAGGATGCTGTGAAGACTAGTGAGTATGGCGCGGCGCTGCAGCTGGAGGTGCGGTGCGTGCAGAAATGATGTTCTTTACAGGTCCGGAGACAAGATGGATCCAGAATCAGGTGTGTAATACAAATAAGTTCGCTTTCTAACCTTGTCCCTTTCTTTCCTCTTTGTTTTAGGAGCTCCGGATTTGAGGCGGGCGTGGCAGAAGACGGGATGCAGGCTGCAGGCACAGTGAGTGTTACGCTGCTGGATGCAGAATAACGCGAAGCGTGTGTTGCTGGTCGGGCGTGGTTTAAATAGCCTCAAAAGTAGTCCCAGGTAAGAAGTCCCAAGAACCACACCCGAGTAAAAAATAGTCCCTGTAGAAAAATAGTCCCTTTCATGGCTTCATGTTGGATTGGAGTCATTTGCAGCATGGTCTGCCTGAGGTAAGTAATGACTATGAGCCTGGCGCCTTAGGCGCCAGGACTGATTCCTACTATGAGCCTGGTGCCTAAGGCGCCAGGACTGAACCCAGACAGCCTCTAGCCGGGGCTGCTGAGGTTTTACTAAATGTCTAGATGCCTGCTCCCGGGGCTGATGGGCTTGGTCCGGATGCCTGGGGGTAGGCATCATGACAATGTGCCCGTGTTTTATTTTTTCACAAGTGTCATAATGCAGGTAAAAAATATAACGATATACCTTTGGTGACTGATGTATAACTGGTGGACATGGGCAGGGGCCAGATTGTCCTGGTCATGGCATAAGTTCATGACCTGGAAAATCTGGCTACTGGCCATGACCACGAAGGACGACCAATGGGGATAAAGTGGGCATTTCCGCCAGTGACCGGCTATGCAGTAAACATTTTTGAAATTGGGATAGGTTTGAAAGGGAAAAAAATGTGCTTGTGAATATGGTCATAGGGTTCGCTCTGGTTTCTGCAGGCGGCCATGGAAAGGGAAGAGGGGCTCTGTACGGAGCCCCGCCTTCCCTTTCCATGGTGGCCATCTTGGAAAAGGATTTTCTTCCTGCAGTGGTACCGGTGTAGGAAGAAAAATCCTTTTATTTAGGACTGAGGTTTACCGCTTTGGTAAGCCGGGTGCTAATGGACTTCATCCCTCATTGCTGGAGCTGGAAAGGGGGATAACGGTCCAGAGCCCTTGTTATCCACCCTTGCTTTGTTTGGGCCGATAACTTGGGCTGGCGAACAGCAACAAACTTTGCAGAACCATTCAGGGTCAGATATTGCAAAAGTTCATGCAGTAGTTTCATTGAGTGGCACCAAAAACTGCTTTTCACTGACCCTGTAATGCAGAGACATGAATGGATGTCCCTGAACTATTTGCGGACTTCAGAGATGAAAGAACACCTGTTTTTTGGCTTTTATCCCATCCCATCCTCATTACCCCTCACTTCCCCAGAGATTGTTTCATTAGTTTGACAAGTGCAATGGTGCATTTCTGAATGTGTTTGTACTGTGATGTCCGCAGACTATGGGTGGTGTTCGCATATCCAACCTGGCATACATTTCCAAATTTATGATGCACCTCACATTATTGATTCTCTAATTGACATGCACGTATGATGACAACAAATGTCACTCTGCTCTCTTTGATTGGTCCAGGGGGTATGCATGGACTCCAAATGAGGAAATAAGTCATTGGACCAGACCCAGATATCACTAATATTAATTTCCTTCTTTTTGGCCACTTAAAAAAATCTATGGGTCAGATTTACACCAAATTTGCAAAAGCACACTGTTGGGACAAAGACGCCACTCCTCTGGCAAGTTTGGTGCAAATCTGTCCAGCGGTTTGCGCTGTAGGCGCAACCAACATTTTGTTGCAACTGGTTCTATGAGAATTTAAAAAAATGTTGGGTCCCCCCTATAACTTTATCCCCATTGGAAGAAAGCGCACCAAAATGTGCAAATTAATTTGCAGCTGGTATATACTTTTTCTGCGAGGTTTAGATGAAGATTCGTCAAACGGCGTGAAAGTTATAAGCCGGCCAAAAAGGGCTCTTTCTATGAGCTGAGCAATGTAACCATAACTAAAGGGCTGCTACCACAGACCCTGTAATATATAAAACAAAAGGTCATTCTAGTTTGCCTTTCACATGCAAGCTGGATTTCAATTCTCCATGTATTCTCAGCTTCTTAACCAGTTATTTTCATGTGCAATACTTTCAAGGTCTGACAGTAGCGTGGTTTAAAAAAAAGAATGTGGATGCTGTGTGTTATAAGATATTTAAAAGTAAGAAAACACATGGCATCCAGGACTGTGGACTGTCTCGCATCCGTGCAATATTCCCAGTCGGGGATACGGGGGGGGTCAATACAGTTTTGTATGCAAAATTTCAGCTAAATCCATCATGAGTCAAAGGTTATTGAGTTATTAACAATTTGATTTTCTATTTCCTAGCTATCTCAATACTAAACTTAACTATAGTGCAGCGGTATATATGTCATCTGTGGTGCATGCCGATAGTGTGTGTTGAGCAAAGTCGGAAGCACAGCATGATTCACAAGGAATGCATTCACAATGTGGATGCCTCTCTCATAGATGTCTCCAGTGAATGGTTGGACCCAGCAGAGGGACAAGGAAACACACAATTGTCTTTCCACACACTTGGCTCAGTTATGCTTTCATGAAAAGACACACTCATATCGTTTTAATACACTCAGTTAGGGCTGAAAATGTGTAACACATTTTCAATTGATAGGCCTCTTAAAGTCTGTCACCTGAAATTCTCTGCAAGCACTTAAGTGAGTGGGAGGACATATTAATGCCACGCCCCAGTGTGGGTGCTAGAGGCTAAGGCATATGCCAGTGTCTGGCATTGTCCTCTGCACTCACAAATGCAGGTAGCGCTGAAATGAGTGTCACTTGTTTTTGTAATATGGCCCTCTCACTGCACACATTATTAGACCGTCTTCTGTTGATGTCTAACGACATGATAAGATGAGTACTCAGTGTGTTGTATCTGCAGTAAGAAGTACTGCAAAAATGACTATGCACTGACTTTGCCCAAACTTTGCACTGCAAAAATACACTTTGCGCGGTTCCATGAATCAGGGATTGTGTCTGCAGTGCAAAGTCACTTTTCAGCAGTGCAAATTCACTTTGAACTGGGCCAATATCCCATGAATCGAACCCGTAGACCCCGTCTCCAAACCTAAAGGTGTTGATTATTTAAGAAATTGTGCACACACAAAGTATTAATGTGTAGGGATTGTCATGATTGACTGCAAACATCACTGCCACTAATTGTTCAGCTCACATGTGCTCCTTACTCTGAAATAGGCTACAGATATTTATGAAGATCACCAAAATCAGAAGACATGTGTGGATGGAAAAAATATACTTTAACGAGACAAAGGCCATTCCTCCACTCCATGGAAGACGGAAGAGCCCTTTTTGGAAACAGAAACCTCCCATGACTTCCATCTTGTTAACTTGCCCTCTTGGCAATATGGAGGAAGGACAATCATTCACAAAGAGGTCTAAGTATGGCAGGAAGCTCCTGCTTCCCATGGTGGGAGGCTTGGGTATCCATCTTGGTAGAACTTCAGGGTGCACTCAATGTAATCATGCATTGAAGACGAGGCACTGTTCATAATCCTAGTTACACCCATTAGTGATACTGGGATATGATATGATATGATAGGTGATTTATAACGCACTTAATGCCCAGAGGTTTCTAAACGCGAACCCAGGGATCGAACATGTGTTGCTCCGTGTCGTCTTCCTTCCAAGGCAAGCATGTTGCCCCAAAGCTATCCACCCTTGACCATTGCCAAATTCCCCATCCAGTAATCAAGATAACCCTTTAAATATTTGTATATAGCTTGTCATGTTGCCACTCAAAGAGGAAGGGACAGTGCCGGTGGACAGAGGCAAGATTGGAGTGGTCACAAATGTGACTTCAAAGAAAGAATAGGTTATGCAAAGGCATACCTGCTAGCTAGCTAATCATCTCTAATGGTTTGAAAAAAGGATGGACAAACTAACTCACCAAAACAGAAAAACAACATCAGAGACGGGTACAAGAATGTGGGATGTGTTTAAACGTAATAGAAGCAATAGGATAGACAAAACAGGTCAGAAGTCTCGGTGTGCAGAAAATGTAAATACAAAAACATATGAAATGAAAATAAAGAAAACAATACGTGAGAAAGAAGGTACGGTATGAATAAAGACGGGATCACAAGGACCACCAAAAGGATTAAGCCACTACTATCATTGGCAATAAACAAAGCTTGCGGAATCAGAACTCTCGAAGCCTAATCACGAAAGCTGCCCAGCTGTTAAGTCAGCCTTTCCGAAGTTGCTATCAATCAGCCAAGGAAACAGATGTGTGCTCAAAGACATTTTGTGCATTTGCGACCACAGCCCATCAGGGGAGTTGGTAGGTCTGGAAAAGACCCGGGGCTAAGCTGATGTCGGAACTGTTGGGACTGGGGGCTAGCTAGTCTTTTGGCCATAGCTCCTGAGATTCTATCCGGGGCTACAACCAAAAGATCAGGGGCTATAGCCCCCTTAGCCCCCCCTAGCAACGCCCCTGCAGCCCATCATCATGCACTCCTTTCCAAGGTGTGTGGATTTCGTTCCTCTTTCCCATCCAGCCCCAAACATTTGCGAAACTATTGCCATACAAATTGCTGCTTCCACTGTCCTGCTTTGAAAAATAGATTTGCTCCCATCTGGAAAGATTTCCTCCCAAGCTGATTTCATTCAAATGTTACAACATCAGGATCATGATTATTTCAGATCCCACCAAAACACGAGCATTTCGATACATTTTGACTATGAAGGCAACTTCTTGGGCTGATGATCCAACCTTAGCTGTAATCTTTAAGAAACAATGGGCCTCATTATGACCCCGGTTGTAGCCGTGCCAGTAAAAACGGCACAGCTGCAGCTGGAGTCATTTTTTTCCAGCACCCGGCATTGGGGATTTACCGGGGCATTACAGCCCCAGCGGTCCATTACAGCCACTTGCCTTTGTTGCGCGGGCTTCGCCGGCAAGGGCTAAAGATGGAGATTAAATGAGCACAAGTGAGCGGGCAGGCGTGGTCAGAGCTGGTACTGCAGTTGGTGACACCTCTCCCCTACCCTTGTAGCCGCCTGTGGCTCACAACAGCCTCTTTCCCTTTGTCGGGCGGGCTTTCGCCAGCAAGGGCTGAAGATGGAGATACAATGAGCACAAGTGAGCGGGCAGGCGTGGTCAGAGCCGATACTGCAATTGGTGGCACCTCTCCCCTACCCTTGTAGCCACCTGCGGCTCACAACAGCCTCTTTCCCTTTGTCGCGCGGGCTTCGCCAGCAAGGGCTGAAGATGAAGATTAAATAAGCACAAGTGATCATACGGGCGTGATCAGAGCCGGTACTGCAGTTGGTGACAACTCTCCCCTTCCCTTGTAGCAGCCTGCGGCTCACAATAGCCGCTTGACCTTTGGCACACTTTGTCGAAAAGTTGTGGTGGATTTTTTGAATCCACAGGAGATGAAAATTGCCGTTAATAAAGTATGTGCTGTTTGCGCAGACATAGTTCAGAAAGGCCAATTCATGCCCTGGAAAAGAGGAAGTCTTGGACAGCTCACTGTTTTTAAATTGAATATGAATGTTCCAACATTGAGACATGGAAAGTCAACAGGGAGACGTGTCCTGAAATGAGCTGTCACTTAGGCTAGGGCAGTTCGCTGTCCAAAAAAGGGAGCAGACATTTGACTGAAAGATATTTAAAAAATCAATAGCGCCGCAATATTTGTTTTAAAAAGTGCCTTTTAGTAACTGGGTATATTTGAAATATAACGTTTGGTGCAAGCAAAGGGGACTGTCTGGTCACATTTCCAATATATCTTTCTGCACATGTGACAATCTCAAAAGGAACACTTCACAATAAATGCATTGACGTCTGGGAAGCAGTTAATAACGGGAGGAGTGAATGCAATTCCAAATCAACGTAATGCAATTAGGCATGCTGGATTTTAAATCAAAGTAGCAGTGGAAACAGTGGAACGGCGATGACTCGTTTATAAAAATGTAATATTTGATGCTTGCATCCGAAGTTTTATTACAATTTAAAAAACAGTGCAAATATTAATTTTTGCACCGGTAATGGATCCTTTGAGAATTCCGTCTTGTCTTTTCTGAAGGCATACTTTATGAAAATGCTTTAAATATGATCTGCAATAATTTCTCTAGGGCTTTATTACAAGAAGGCCTTGTGCGCGTGACTTTAATGGGGAGCACGCTCTGAAATGCTTGTTCACAGAAACGTTTCCTGTTGCTGGGATTGCGTGTTAACTCAGGATGGCTCTTTAAAATAATCACAAGTACAATTAAAAGGAGACAGGGCTGTTGCTCTGGAAGGGCGGATGCAAGGCTTCTTCTTCTCGGTGACAAGGGAGGAATGCAAGTGGCCATTGTAGTTGGTCGTTTTGAATGCAGTTGAACATTCTTTGACCCATCGCCATCTTTGTGCGAGAAGCTGCTATGGGTTGAAATTCTTCCAATTAAGTGACATGATTAACTAACTGTAAGTTTACCTTTTTTGAATGTTTGGGATCAAAGCAAGCACATTTCTCCCTGCTTTTTACAGCGCAATACTTCCTCAAATAAGAGGTACCTGCAACGTCTTTTTAATCGACCAGACACATCAAAGAAACATTAGTATGGCTACACTAAAATCGAGTTTCACATTTTTGGGGAAATTTGATTTTTGCACTTTTTTAAAAGTGCTGTCACTTTTGTCTCTCAACCTATAACAGGAGGCACTGTTACAAAAGCAGAGATGCAAGTGCTTATTTTAATGGGGTCGGTTCTAGAACAACAATAGCACTTTGGCATACATGGTACTCATTCAATGCATGTTTGCATTATGGCAAGGTTTGCCCCAGTAAAAATGCTGTTACTATTACCCACGCCAGGGAAAACATTGCTCTGGTGCAAACATGAATTGAAAGGATATTTTATCCACTAAGGCAATTTTTGCCCTAGAGCTAATACTGTTCAAAATTACATTTCCCAAAAATAAAAATTAAGTTTCTCTAGTAAGGTCACACATCTCTGCGGTGCACAGGAACACCAGAACCATTTCCTTTGTGAATATCGTGATGCAGCAGCCAAAGCACCCAGAGTAGGAGTGCATTATGAAAAAGCGAGTAACAGCCTCAAAGGCTCCCATTGGACTGGGACAGTCAGGTGACTGGTGGTTATGGAACGGGGAGAAGCCCCGAGACACAGATGACTGGTGGTTATAGAATGGAGAAAAATGAACATTTGTTTCGGATTAAATATTCCCTGAAAAGTTCAAGATTGTCATTTTGCTGATTGGTATCTGAGTAAAAATGAAATGGTGAAGCTGTCTCAATGGGGCCAAGAACATACGTGTGCGAGAAGGTGCTGGGTGTGTGTTTCATTCAAATGAAGTACATCGGTGTGCTTGCTCCATTTTTTCGAAATATTTATCATTTCTTAATGTTCCTGATTTTCTTTGACAGGTCTTTGAAGACAATGTGTGCACCTGAAAGGGCCATTTTTTTTACAGCATATTGTACAAATGTGACGCCACGGTCTGAAACCTGTGGCTAAGCAGAGGCTTTACAATGCGATTCCCATGATTCCCTTGACCAAGCCTGGTAGGGCTGACACCATCTGGAGATCCCAAGGTTGCAGACCCCTGATTTAGAATCCTAGTTTTGTTCCTGTTTCTTCATCTTGACAAAATATATTTCCGACCTCAGACAGGGTTTCATCTCCTGATTCCTTAACCACGTCAGAGATGCTGTATCCTAAGACTCAATACATACATTTCTTGGTATCGTAATATGCCACGTCACTTCAATTTGATGAAAGGAAACATAGCTTCACGAACCCCACTTACTTTGAGGAGTTTGACAGATAGTTGCAATTTGCTATTGGCTAAACCAATTTGTTCTCAATATTTTTTTTTTAAGTCAATCTGTGAAATTAATAATGCAAATCTCATTAAAAAGGTGTGGAAAAAACGATTGATTCATAACAGAAACAATGCATTATTGAACAAAAAAACAGTCTACTTATTACAAAAAGGAATCATTACGGTAACTTAAATGACTGGTCTTGATAACTGTCATGAACTGTAATTCATGAGAAAAATAGAGAGGTGCTCAGAAAAAGAAGTGACTCACCTCTTGCAGAACCCAATGTGGATACAACATCTGCAAAGATTCAAAGATGGACAAATTGGCCCTTTTTTTCGATGTGTCTATCTGATTGTTGTGTCTTATTCGCCATTGGCAGCTTTAGCTAAGGGTGCACTTTAAGGCAAGGAACCTGAATATACATTTAAGTTGAGATGTTAATGACTTAGCAGTGGTCATGTTCTATGAACGGCACATTGCATGCAGAGGACTGACAACGCTAACACTACCATGCTATGGCATGCTTTTGGCAAGGGATATCGCAGAACTGGAGAGAAACACCAGGCAGCAGGGCCTTAGCTCTGTCTTGTCAAAAGGTAAATATTACCTCCCAACTAAGCTGTACAAACAGCATTTGTCTCGGGAGGATAGCTCAGGGGCAATGTGCTCACCTTGGAAGCAATGCATTCTTGGTGAGGGACTGTTTGTGATGACACCTGCTGCAGTACCTACGTGCCCCGTTAAATTAAAAAGGGTTTGTCCATGAAAGTTGAGGTGATGTTAAAGATCTTGCGTCGCACCAGGTTTAGCTACTACGGAGACTTAGAGTCCCTCCACTCCGTTTGTGACAATATATAATGGTTGTGTTGAGCTATCCCTTGATAGTGCGCCGAAAAATAATGGAATGGCAAGTAGTGATGATTAATAAATTCCTTTTATTTTTGTGATGTTAGAGCCTTTGTGGATGACACGTGTTTCGGCAGAGCTGCCTTTATCGAATCCAGGCTATATAGACACCTTGGAAGCAAAGCGGCATGGAGCAACACAAGTTCGATCCCCCGGGTCTGTGCTCAGAAACCTATGGGTATTAAGCGCGTTATAAATAACCAATCATATCATATCATTTACTAATGAATTCCTATGCGATCTGCCTGCTTTGAGCAGGTGCTAAATGGAGGAGGATTGCATAGAAATCCGCTTGTTTTGCTCCTGCATGACAAAGAAATGCAGGTGTAAAACGAAGTGCACTTACACGACGGAGATTGAAAGCAGAGTGGACATCTAAATCCCACTTGTTACTCCTTGTCTGCCGCGTATGCACTTGAAGATGTGGTTCAACATAAAATTAAGGCGTAAAAGCACCTTGCTTTTACGCCTTCATTTTTCACACCATTCATTATAAAATGAACTCCAAAGTGCTTCACCGTTGATTGAAGTAGCCCAATACTTCATAGCAGACACATAAAAATCCCCAACCGAATTCAGACCTCATTTTAGAAAAAAGGGTCATAGTTGAGAAGCGAAAGATGGGCCCAGGTTTGGAAGGTGCTTTCTTTTATGAAATGAATTCTTGCTCTGGTCCTCAGAAAGATACCAATCTTCTAGGCAAGTTGGCTCATCAGGTGGAAGGCATGGTTAGCTCTCTGAGACCCAGAGTAGCTATCATTTTTCATAACATTTTATTTTTAACAACACACAGGCTCAGATTCTCAAAGAAACGGTGCATGCACAATGCAACACCGATCTGCGCCTCACATTTCGCGTGCTGAGAGTGGCGGCGAAAAGCCCCTGATTGTTATAGGGTCTTGGGTCTGTTTGTGTGGGACTGGCTAAAGGAGCACGTCACTAACTTCCAGCTCCTTTAAATATTAATGATGGACGTGGGTTCCTCACGATGGGTACACTGGTTAGGATCACACCATGTGGGTGGAGTGTTGGCATCAGCCCTCCCTCCAGCCGACAACCCCGAACACACGTACATTGCTGTGCCATAAAAGACCCACCATTCTAAATGCAATCTTTCGTTTGAGCTATGGAACCTCTGAATGGGGACCTGCTGAGGACGGCAATTTCTATTCAGTGCAGGCGACTGGTGTCAGTGGTCTGTGCTGAGCCCTAACTGGATTGCGACTTCACCTACCACATGTCAGCCGCGCGTCAATGTGCGTCCCGTGGTGAACCAGGATGTGCTTTCAACTGCGCATGTCACGTTCTCTCTCCTTCCAGGGCACGTACGTGTCGATGCCGGAGTCTGTAAAGCGCAGCCGCTACATACAAATTATCCACCACGTATGCCGTTTTAAGAATCAAGGCCGCCGATTTTGAGAGTTTTGTGTGCACCTCTATTTGTGCGCATCACAAACTTGAGAATCAGCTGTAATGTTTACAAGCCTCTGGAGAACAGATTGCTTTCGGGCTCCATTTTACACCCGTAAAGAGAAGAAACATGCAACCTAGCATGTCTTTCATGTTTACATTTCTCATTTTCCTGGACAGGAAACCCTTATCCATAAAGCCTTGTCCAGCAGTGTGCCAACATATTTACTGGTGGCACCTATTTATCCACCACCTACTCACGCCAGCAGAGTGCTGGGAGTGCAACCGTGACAAGAAGGATGGGTTTTGTAAAGGAATCGTCCAATTTAGTTGCAAGGCCATGTTATTACATTGTCCTCTTTTACAAATGTTCATAGCCACCTGGAAGTGTCCCGGGCTGGAAAAATTGAAGACATCCGTTTTAATAAAACTGGGCTTGAGAACAGCTGTCGCCATGCAATGATGATGCTTCTGTGTATGCCCTGGCGACACAAGGCACCAGGAAATCAATGCCACTCATTAGGGCCTTCACACATCTCAATAATACATGTTTGAGCATTGTAATGAAAGTGGATGAACATGCATCAGGAGGATACTGTTTCCCACATGCGCACCATCACTCTGTGTTGCGCATCATCTGCGGATACTCTTTTTCAAGGTCGAATTCAGCATATGCAAGAATAAAGAAATACAGGTGCATTTATCACATCAGGCCCACATGTAATTGCATATAGCAAAGGTAAGAGCGCAACACAGATTATCCTCCACCATGAAAGGAATGCTCCAATTATTATTTTTAAAAAACCTGGGACCCACTATTTTGCTCATTTTTACGGTCTGCATGGACACAGACTGAATTGACCCTTGCGGAAAGAAAGTTCGCCGGATTCACAGAATTTTGAGTACGGTTCAAAGCGACTTGGCACTGCTGAAAAGTGACTTTGCACTGCCCACACAAACCCTGACTCATGGAACTGTCCATTGAACTGTCCAAAAAGCCCTCCTTTGAAAAATTGCCATGCTCCAAGCAAAAATCAAAACTAAGAAAGTTAGCCTTACAACCGCTAATAGCTTCACCCCATCCCCGCCCTCCAAACAAACAGACAACAGTTTCTCATTTGAATTCTCAACTGTCACCACCAAAGAGGTCAAAGACATACTATCCACCTTGAAACCGTCCAAATGCCAAGGCGACACCTGCCCAGCCCCAGTAATCAAAGACGTGGCCAAACAACTAGCCCCTTTCATCACCTCACTCATAAACTCCTCATTCACCTCCAGTGAAGTACCTGACAATCTTAAGGACTCCTGGGTCCTACCACTGCTCAAGAAACCCACACTGGACCCTAGCATTCCCACTAACTACAGACCCATCACAACAGTGCCCTTCCTCTTAAAAATTCTGGACAGAGCAGCCTACCTGCTGATCCAGAACCACCTAGAGAAAAACAACTTACTTGGACTAAGACAATTTGGCTTTCGCCCCAAACATGGTACAGAGACCGCCCTGATTGACCTCAAGACTCAAATGGACAGTTTAAAAGACAATGACAAACTGGCCCTCCTAGTCCTTCTTGACTTATCAGCCACTTTCGACTTAGTAAATCACGACATCCTTTGCAAACACCTAGCCTCTGCAGCCAACTTCTCTGAAAAAGCGAACACCTGGATTCAATCCTTTCTTAACAATAGGTCCATGAGGGTCTTCACACCCACTGCTGCCGCTGAACCAGCCCCCATCACCTGTGGCGTCCCACAGGGATTCTGTGTCTCGCCCACACTATACAATGTGTTTACAAAACCTCTATTCGACACCCTAGATCATTTGGGTGTCATCTACACAAACTATGCTGATGACACCCAAATACTTATCCCTCTAACAGGAGACTATTCCACTGACAATAAAGTCCTTAACAACATCTATTCTATCATATAAGAATGGATGGCCAAGCATGGACTATGCCTCAATAACGACAAGACAGAGATTCTTCTCTTAGGTTCCCAATCCAGACTCAACAACCTTGACAAACTTTTCCAAACATTCACCATTGATGGCAACAACATCTCTGTTTCTAACCATGTAAAAACCCTAGGTATATACCTCGACTCTTCCCTCACCCTGACTAGACAAATCAACGCCATTTCATCCTCTACTGCCTACACATGCAAGCATATCAACACTTGCAGACCCTATCTATCCACATTCAACTGCACAACCATTGCCAGAGCTTTAGTACTCTCCAAAGTAGACTACTGCAATGCACTTTATCTTGGCACCAGAGAAAAGAACATTGACAAGCTCCAAGTTGTTCAAAATAATGCTCTCATAGCAGCCCTGAACATACCAAAATCTGAACAAATTTCAGACCTGAGACGCTCCACCCATTGGCTATCTGTACCACAAAGAATTAAGTACAAAACACTGTCCCTAACCCACAAGTGCCTATCTAACCAAGCCCCAAAATATCTTGCTGACAACTTCTCCCTTAACATCTTATCCCGGCCAACGAGATCAGCTCAAACCCATTGCTTAAATATCCCCAGATACGAGCTCAAAAGAGCAGGTGGCTCTAGCTTCCCAGTGGTTGCCTCGAAACTCTGGAACTCCCTGCCACTCGCTCTCAGAACCGAACCATCCTTCGACCGATTCAGACAAAATGCTCAATCTTGGTTTATGGCCAGTGATGCCTAATCCTGCACCCATTATTCTCCTGAGACACTTGTACAAATATTTATTGACTTACATAGCCAACATAACTGCATACATTTTTTCTGCTGCAATTATTCTGTAAATATCCTACTTGTTATTTCTATACGGAATATACCCGATCTACATCGGATTGCACAAACTGTGAACACGTAGTACAAGAAATATGCATACAAACTGTTTATCCTGTATTACAACAGCCAGGTATATATTACCTGTTACCTTGTAACAATGTCAAGTGCCCAGTTGCCCCAGGGCCAGGTGTTAGGCAGAATCCTGTTCAGTGCCCTTAGGGACCACTACACACAATTAAGACTACAGGTGGCAATACAATTTTTACTTTTGGTACTAGCCTGTACTACTATGTTAAAGTGGTAGCAGTAGCGGAGCAGCCAGGCTTATTTCAAGAGTACATGAGCAGTAGCAGAGATTACACAAAGGGACCACAATTACTGTGACTCAAGCAAACACTGACTCAAGGTATCAGGTAAAAAATATAAGTACATTTATTTTAAACCATTTGTTATAAACACGACACTTCTATTAATTCAAAAACCAACACGTAAAGTACACTATCACTAACCAATTCACTTTGTACGGTATACTTCAAGGTAAGTACCCTGTGTTTTAGCACGCCGGTGTTTGCGAAACAAAATACGTTACCGGGAATACACTCGCGCTCACTTTTTGACAGTAATGACAGTTCGGTCTTACTAAAGAAACGCATATCCGCGGCAAGAAATGTTACCGGGGCAAAAACACACTTAGCACCTGAGATACCCAGAGAGAGTTGGGGGCAAAAATCATAGGCAATACTTTTGTCAAGGCAGACAGCACCACAGAACACTCTTAGACAGAAATTCAAGAGTCAATAGGCAGGAGCCAGTGTCAAGTGGAACCGGGTTCCTGTTGTCGAGGATCACACAGTCGGATAGTTCATGATTCAACGTAGCCAGGAGTACTAAGATATTGTCAACAGAGGAAGCAAAAGTTATAAGAAGGAGGGAAGACAAGGGCAAGCCTTGGAGGCGAAGAAAAGGGATTCACTCTAATTCCTCGAGCAGAACACAGTGGCCCTCATCAGGAGGTTGGCGGTAACCATGCCGCTTTTAGTGGCATGGTTGCCTCCTTACCGCATTTCGGGCCCGGGTTCCTCAAATGAGGACTTACCGGGCCATCGCAACCTTGGCAGACCTGGTAATTCCCCGTCTGAGGAACCCAGATCCGGTCCACCTCCATTCCCATTCGAGCCCCCATAGGCGCTCAATGGGAATGGGGATGGAGCTAACCACAGGCCCGTTAATGACGGGCCCATTATTAGCTCCCTGGAGTCCTCGCGGGACCCGGTATGGATGCCTGGTTTTTCCAGGCACCCATTGCGGGTCCCACAAGGAGACCTCGTGGTAGGGCAGAATGGGTTTACCGGCACCTTTACCGGTTCCGGTAAAACCCATTCCGCCAACCTCCTGACAGAGGGCAAGTACCTTATTCAATGAAGAAGCTGGTGCCACGGCATTTGTTCCTGGTAGTTTTCCTGCAGACCCTCGGTTCCTGGAGCTTCGATCCAAAGGAGGACGTCTGGAGGGGTCTGCACCACACAGGGATGAAGCAGGGAGCAGCGAGTGTGAATAAAAGGTGCACTCCTTAAAAACAGGAGAGGCTCATCAGTTGGCTATCCGGTCCACTGCAGCAGTGTGCAGTGATTTCAACCACGAAGAGGGTCCTCTGGCTGTAGAAGATGAGCTGGTTATCCCCACCAAGCTCAAGGGGAGAAGACTCCGGACTGGATTTTCTCTGGTTGTCGAAGGATGTCTCGTTCGGTCGTGCCCGCAGTATCACACTGTCCGATCCCGGTTCGATAGCCTGCGTCAACCTTCAATGATCCGGCATCAATCTTGAGGGTCCCTATTCGGGCGCCAACTGTGAAAACAGAAAAATAATATGAGGCCGGGAAGCCCGAAGGAAACACACCAACACAGGTTACAAAGAAACATACAAGTGCTTTTATTTCAAGTTACAACAGTTACCAAGTCAACTGACAAACGGATTGCTATTCGGCTCTCAGTATAACATAACGAACTTCAACGAGGATTCAATGTGTTCAGTGAGAGACCGCACATTGGAATACCCAGGCCATTTATACAATTTATCCAGCCTTTGGCCAACCCTCTTGCGGGTTAACCATTCTGCGAAATACAATACTGGTTTTAGGGTTCCTTGCCAGGTCAACCTTTAATATAGGCATTTTGATTAGTTTCGCTGATATAAGTAGTACATTTACATATAGGTCAACAATAGGACAAGGTCTCTGTTCGCGACCCTGACAAGTGGCCTGCAGGCATATTAATTATTCAGCTGTACGGAGGTCACAACGACCAGGATCTTATTCGGCATGTCATTTGGCCTCCATTTTGATGTTCAGGGTGACTTCTGCATAACAAGAGAACCTAAAATGGCACCTCAATCCAAGATGGCGGCTTACATTGATTTCTCTGAGGTCAAGACCTTGCCGTGGAGTTTGTTCGCGCAAGATGTTTAGACACCTTGGAGTAGGCCAATACACATACAACTATTACAATAGGAGGCATAATATTATTTCTATTCTGACAAACCCTCCTTTTGGCCTATGCCAAGTGCTAATACCATTTCTAATGTCTTTGTAAATAACTCCATGCATTGTCGTCCATACATCCTGAATCATTATCTGTAATATCTATAGCCATTAGGTCGTTCACCAGAACCTCTTGCAACACAAACTCTTTAGATGCTGTATCTGGGGCATACACTTTATGTCCTATTGTGCTCACCGCCTGAACGCAACATCCCCCTAGCACCGCACATATACTAGGTAGACATTGGATACAACAACAAAGGAATAGCAGAATTCCCAAAATAACCAGTATGACAGAAAGCACCTTCCAACCCCAGGATCGTAAGGAGTCCCAGAACCAAGCACTAATACTCCAATCTCCCACAGGAACATGCACTTCTGCACTAAGGACGTGCAAGTTCTGTATTGCTTTGAAAATTGTCGGTGAGGAATATGGTTCGAAAACACAAGCGGACCCCACTAATTTACATACTCCACCACGTTCTGCCAGAATGCCATCTAATGCCATCCGGTTTTGGAGCGCTACCAATCTTATTGCTTTCTGTTCCAGTGTCATATTATAGAGTATATCCGTGGTCCGGTTGATGGTTCTCTCCAGTACTCTTGCTAGCCCCCTAATATTTTCAGAATTTGCTATCTGTCCCCAAAATGGCACAACTGATTTTGCTATATCTCCCAAGATTTGCCCAGGGGTATCTCCATTCTCGTCCGGCCGTGGGCGAGCCTTTGAAACTTCCAATGTACTAGCTATAAATACCCCATAAATACTTCTTAGACTCTTCTATTGTGGCATCAGCTTGGATATCTCGTACAGACCCAATACACTCATCCATTACATAGGCATCTCTTGTTTCTCTTAGAGCATACATGTCTGTGCTAAGGTCTGTGGCCGTTTGCCTGGCTATCTGGTCAGCAAAAGCGTTCCCTTTCCCCACATCATCTATGACCTTACGATGCACTGCACATTTCATGATTGCTAACTGACTAGGGAGCGCGAGTGCCGAGAGCAATTGCACTATCAGGGGGCCATGCTGAATCTTGGTCCCATGTGAGGTTAGGAACCCTCTTTCCGACCAGAGCCTCCCAAAGTTGTGAGCCACCCCAAAGGCATTCTGGCTATCAGTATATATATTTACTGTACGCCCTTCGGAGAGTTCACAAGCTCGGGTCAACGCTATAATCTCTGCGGCCTGTGCGGAGTTATGCGGAATTCTCTTAGTTTCAACAACCGTACTCAATGTAGTGACTGCATAAGCAGCTGTAGATGTACCATCCGGAAGTTTGAAGCAGGAGCCATCACAAAACAGCTCCCCTTCTGAATTATCCAAAGGAGTATCTATAAGGTCTATCCTGCCCTTTGTTTCCTGTTCAGTAGTATACAGGCAGTCATGTGATTCTTCGTCACCGCAAACAGTATTTTGCGGGAAAGGTAGGAGTTCAGCCGGATTAAGAACACAACACCTCTTAATTTGAATGTGAGGGGCAAACAAAGTTAATTCAGACCTCGTCAGCCGTGCAGAGGTGAGGTGCTGTGTTTGGGTTTTATTCAATAGGACATCTACAGAGTGAGGTACCATTAGGGTCAAATCATGGCCTAGGACCATTCCCTCACTCTGTTTTACAGACGCGGCAGTAGCAGCGACGGCTCTCAAACATCTTGGTAAAGTGCATGCGACAGGATCAAGGGCGGAAGAGTAGTAGCCGCACGGTCTATTCTTTCCTCCGTGTTCCTGTGTTAACACAGCCAAAGCACATCCATCACATTCATGCACAAACAACACAAAGGCCTTATTGTAATTTGAAGTACCCAGAACCGGTGCAGAGCACAACGCGGTTTTGAGAAGCTCAAATGATCGTTGATGTTCCGACTTCCATGGCAGCGGCGAAGAAATGCCCTTCTTTGTCAAGGCCAACATCGGTTTTATCACTAGTGAGAAGTTCGGGATCCACAGCCTACAGTAAGAAGCCATACCTATTAAGGCTCTGACTTCCTTCTGTGCGTTTGGGACAGACATGCCAGAAATGTGTTTTATTCTTTCAGGTGTCAATCTTCTCCCATCCTTTGACATGAGATAGCTTAAATAGGCGACCTCCTGACAACAATATTGAAATTTCTTAAGCGAAGCTTTATGACCATGTTCAGCCAAATGAATAAGCAACGATACAGTGCCTTCTTTACAAGCACTTTCAGAATCTGCAGCTAAAAGCAAGTCATCAACATACTGAAGCAGTGTACAAGTAGATGGCAATTCAAGGGTGTCAAGCTGCTCTTTCAAAGCCCTGCTATAAATGCTTGGACTTTCAGTATAACCTTGAGGTGCATGAGTAAATGTGAACGAACGTCCCCCCAAGGTGAACACGAACACATATCTACTATCCTTGTGCATAGGAATACTGAAGAAAGCATTCTTCAGATCCACAACACTAAAGTGAGTAGCTGTAGCAGGGATCATCGTTAGTATCGTTGTCACATCAGGCACAATTGGAAATTGTGGGGCGACAACTTTATTAATAGCGCGTAGATCAATTATGAAACGGAATGGGATTGCATTGTCGCCTTTCTTGTACACGGGTAAAATCGGACTGTTACATAAACTACCTGCAATCTCTTCTATCACTCCTCGATGCACAAAATCGGAAACAATGCACTTCAAAGCACGCTCGCCCTCAACTGATATTTTATATTGCGGAATGCGTGGTTGTTTAACTCCATGTTTCAAAACTATTTTAACGGGTTAGACCTGTAATACCCCGACATCATTGTCGTCAACCGCCCACAAATATTCCGGGACAACGCTAAACTCAGGAGGCAATGGTCGAGTCAGAAACTGAGAACTGGGAAGTTGCTGTGGTGAAATCGTCAGTCGCACTCCGTCAGAGGGACAATGAATTACTGCATTTAATTTCTTCAACAGATTTAACCCCAGCAAATTCTCTCCACAGTTTGAAGTCAAGAGGAATGGACAGTGGTCCGTAAAGGGACCCAAAGAAACAGGCACCGGCGAAGAAACCGGACAAGCAACTGGTATGCCAGAAAACCCTACAGAAACATTAGTTTGCCCTGACAGTGGAATGTTTGGAACCCGAGAATGATCAATGGAGCACTTCTGTGCTCCAGTGTCTATCAAGAACTGATGTTTCCTATTCCCCACTAACAGTTCAACGTAGGGACCTTTTTGACTAATGAGAATAGGTGAAGTTTCCAAACACTGCTTCGGGCAATCCTAACGAAACAAGATGTCGTCGAAAGGAAGCTCTTCAGAAAGGTAGGCAGCAGAAGGGTGATCAAATATGTTTCTTGTGTCCACACTCGAAGTCTGATTATCCTGTGAAAAAGGTTGCTGAGAATCTTGTGAGAACTGACCTCTATTAGGGCCCCCCACTCCGGGGCGACCTCTAGGTCGTCTACCCATACTCCCAAATGTGTTGTTTGACCTCTGTCGAAGGACGGGGCACTGTGCACGCCAATGACCTTCCTGGCGGCAATAGGCACATTGATTAATATTCACAGGACCCAAGGGGACGTTCCATTGCGGAACATACTGACCTCTGGTCTGTGACTTACCTCGTCTGGGATTTCTAACAATTTGCTGTAACAATACTTTAGTCTTCAAATCTCCTTTCCTCTTCTCGACTCTATCTTTTTCATTATTGACACGGTTCTCGTAATACTGAGCCACGTGCAAAACTTCAGATTGGGATTTTGCCTGCCGAGCGCTCTCAGAGGACATAATCTGTGACTGGATGTCAGGCAGCAATCCACGCACAAATGTGTCCACAAACAACCTTTTCCCAGACTCTGTGCCCAAGTCCTGTCCACTGAAGTCAGAGAATACCTGTTCAAATCGATTAAAGAATTCGGTGGCACCTTCAGATTTTCCTTGAACACAGGCTGTAAGCTTGTCCCAAATAATTCTATTCTCAGGAATTATGGTTTTCAATTTTGCAACAATCCTATCAGGCAAAGTGAGTATTACCTGCGGTGGTTTCTCACCAGCCGGTCTTTCCCCATCAAGCCTAGCTATGTTAGCCCACGTGTCTCCCAACCCAGGCACATCATCTATTGTTCGAACCTGCTTCCATAAATCTACGGGCAGGAGTACAGGGAATAGCAAGTCAATATCACTTAGGGTGAACACAGAGGACTGTAAGACGGACTCTATCTCTTTGTAGAATCCTGTCGGATTTTTCCTAATATCAGGAATTGATTGTCTAATAGTGTTCACTTCCTGTCGCGAAAACGGGACGTGAACAAATTGTGATACATAATGTGCAGGAATGTCCACAGCGGGTGCACCTGTCCCAACGTTAGCAGGAATCTCAACCTTTGGGACAAATGTCGGAGGAACCTCTCTCATTGGCAACTGAGATATAGGTAATTCCGATCGCTTACTAAGCAACAGAGCCAGGTCGAGCGCTAAGGCAGTCGAAGAAGTGTCGGGCGAAAAAGCCCTCTTACTATAACTCTGTAGGACAACTAACCTTCTTCCTTACACATTCATCCTGCAGGTACTGCACCATTACCTGAATCACCTTCCTCTGCATTTCTACTGTATACTGACTATACGTGTCATACACTTCATCTGGCGGTATCGATGAATCCGAGATCCATCGAATCGCATCTTTGGTACAGATTCGTACTTCCTCAGATGCCGTTTTACGACACGGAAGGAACCGTTTCTGTACATACATACTGTCGTCTTCATCATCCTCATCCCGCAATTTTTCTAAGTCCCTCCTATACTCAAATAACCTCTCAACATGACCATGTACTTTCTCCTCAGTGTCCCTCGAAAGCGCTAAAGTATTCAGATCCCTCAACCCTTGTGGGAGATCCGCATTATGTAATCTACCCCACATTACACATAAATAAGTCCCCAAACCTTCAATAAAAACATTTTTCTCGGGAAAATTGCCCATATTTGATAATGTGGAGAAAACATCAGCTTGATCACCTCTCTCCATAGAATGCTTAGCCCATGCAAATAATTCCCGTTTCTTTTCTGCAGAGACAGTATTTCGAGTGACAATCTTTGACCCCGCACCCTGATCAACTTCATTCGGTACAGAACCACTCAGGAGCGGAGGTGCGGGCAGATTCAATGGAGGTATTACTATCGGCGCAGGGGGAAGAGGTGGTAGCGTAGGTGGAGGAACAACAGCTGGAGGAATAGGGGCAATAGGTTGTACAGGGGAACAGGAATAACAGCAGGAATAACAGCAGGAATGGGCAGAGCACCAGGGAGAGGATCATACGGAGGTGGCGCAAAGGAACCAGGCCTGCGTTTGTTTAACAATTTATCAATAAATTCTTCGGAAACATGAAAATTTCTAGAGGGATAGATTTTCGGGATACCGAGTGAGAAAGCCCTATCCATACTCTTGACTGACTCTGAATGTTTTTCCTTATCATATAACAACGCCTTTTCGGCATTCATTTTATGACGGCGTGCATGCTTATCCCTACTTTTAAGCTGCTGCAACGTTTCTTTTTTCCAATTCTGCAAAACATCAAATTCTGCAGGTCTGGCCTTCTTCTTTAACAAGACCAATTCTAGGTATTCAATACGGGGGATCTCGAAACTACCATTGATTGGCCACTGAAATTCGGGGGCATGTCTGGTTTGTCTGTGCCAAATATCATTAAATACTATACTTCCAATGACATGCTTACGGTACACAGTACACGCCGGCGACCCTTCCTGTGGTGCCGGGCGGCTAAATTCCAAAGATTGTCGATCGCTGCGGAACAGTGCCCTAAAGCAGCTAGACAATTTCCCAGTCATTTCACAAAAAATTGGTGTTACCTGGTCAATAATTGTGTCTGCAGATACAATACGCCAAATTCAAATTGTCAGGGTTAAATTTAGAGTCGGTTTACCAAAGAACTTACCTAATGAATTTTACCTTGTGTTTGGTGGTTTCGACAAATCTGCCCGCCTCAAAAATGGACCCTCGTCAAGATGCCATATCAGACCACACGACTATCATCCAAGGTTCGGATTGTGTAGTGCTGCCGAGGTATCGCGTCTCGTTCGGTCGTGCCAGCAGTATCACACTGTCCGATCCCGGTTCGATAGCCTGCATCAACCTTCAATGATCCGGCATCAATCTTGAGGGTCCCTATTCAGGCGCCAACTGTGAAAACAGAAAAATAATATGAGGCCGGGAAGACCGAAGGAAACACACCAACACAGGTTACAAAGAAACATACAAGTGCTTTTATTTCAAGCTATAACAGTTACCAAGTCAACTGACAAACGGATAGCTATTCGGCTCTTAGTATAACATAACAAACTTCAACGAGGGTTCGATGTGTTTAGTGAGAGACCGCACATTGGAATACCCAGGCCATTTATACAATTTGTCCAGCCCTTGGCCAACCCTCTTGTGGGTTAACCATTCTGCGAAATACAATACTGATCTTAGGGTTCCTTGCCAGGTCAACCTTTAATATATGCATTTTGATTAGTTTCGCTGATATAAGTAGTACATTTACATATAGGTCAACAATAGGACAAGGTCTCTGTTCGCGACCCCGACAAGTGGCCTGCAGGCATATTAATTATTCAGCTGTACGGAGGTCACAACGACCAGGATCTTATTTGGCATGTCATTTGGCCTCCATTTTGATGTTCAGGGTGACTTCTGCATAACAAGAGAACCTAAAATGGCGGCTTAATCCAAGATGGCGGCTTAGATTGATTTCTCTGAGGTCAAGACCTTGCCGTGGAGTTTGTTCACGCAAGATGTTTAGACAACTTGGCGTAGGCCAATACACATACAACTATTACAATAGGAGGCATAATATTATTTCTATTCCGACAGCATGGCTTCACCGGGACGGGATAGTTGCAGCAGTCGACTTCTTCCCCGCTTCTCTTCAGTTCCTTGTAGTTCCAGTGGCTATTCTGACTTCTACCCCAAGAGACCTGCCTTTTATGCGAAAATCCCCCATTCACACAGCCTGGCTGTCAATAACGCAGCAGGGGGGTTGTCCGGCCCGGACAACCACCTCAGCCAATCATGGTAAAGTGTGACTTGGGTTTCCTAGGATACCCTGTGCAGGGGGTGACTACACCCCTCCCTCACATTCAGCCCACCTAGACACCCAGGCGCCTAGAGGAGGGATTCTTGGCAGAAGCCCACCAAAAGACAGTGAACACAGAAGGCAAACATGGTTTGCCGCGCAAAGTAAACACAAGAAGGATTTTAACAAAAAGAAATGGTGAATAAACCCGACCGGAGCCAAAAGAAAATGTATTTGGTCAAGCGGGTTTAAGTTCGAGGCTAATATAATAGCCTAAAACCATACCACATTTACATAGTATAATCGCGGTATATAAGTTAGGGTAGATACCACTGCCACCAGCCAAGTCTAAACGTTAAAAGAGCGAAACAATGCTCTAGGAGGTACAGATAGAAAGGGCTAAGGATTAACCCTTTCCAATACTCCATGTAAGATGGGGTGTACTGGATCTGTGGTTAAATGACTAAGTAAAGTTAATAGCAACTTTACCCTTTTCTGGAGGACAGTAGTCAGCCTCAGAAATGGAGTCGGTGGGAACTCTAAAAGACAACCGTGTGACACTGCACTTAAGGTGCTGTGTAACACACAAAAGAAGGGTCTACTGAAATGGTGTACTCCAGAGTCCACAATCACAAAAACAGATGAAATACACATGGCAAAAGACAAGTAAGAGTGGGAAAAAAAGGTACACGCTTACCAAGTGGAAAAAATAAACTCCAGAAATCCAGCAAAGCTGCTGATGGACTCACTAGGCAAGGGGGATTAGCCATTAATGAGAATACTCCCTAACACCAGGCTGCGCTATACAAAACAATAAACTAAACTGTGCGAAGTGTATTTTTGCAGTGCAAAGTCAGCGCAAGGGGTCATTTCGGCAGTACAACATGACTTTGCACTGCAAAAATACACTTTGCACAGTTCCATGAATCAGGGTTTGTGTCGGCAGTGCACATTCACATTGAACCATGCTAAAGATTCCATGAATCGGGCCCACAGTGTGCATAGCCAGAAACTATGCAAACTATGCCTAGGAAGCTTTTATTTTAGATCCACGTTCTACCTTCTTTTCTTGCTCACTCTAATGAAGGCGATCTTAATGAAATGTAAATCCCAATCTAATAATGACCAGGAGTTCATAGCAGACAAGCTATGTAGTCCACAGCTATACACTAGGTCACCCCAACAAACACTGTCCCGAGGGGGATGGGTGACTGAATCTGATTTCAGCATTATGTTTAAAATGCCAGAGGAGTTCATTCCCCTAAGGTGCAAATTGCACAGAGGAGACTAGCTCTGATTGCACTTCCATACAAGAGGTCCACCATGTGCAATTGTAATTCGTGGGAAGGTGAATAGCAAAACACTTGGGGAACCACCTTTACACTTTACCTTTCCACCATGTCTCTGGTCTGTCGCAGGAAGCATTTACAATGGATTCCTATGGAATGCACCTGCTCGTCCAAGGTCTAAAAATCAGGCAGTTTCCATTGGAAGCCATTGCATTACTGCCAGCAATAAAATCACAGCCTGGGGGTAATTTAAGCAGACTTGTCCGGTGTAGCGGGAAAAGCAAGTGGGCGACCACTCCGGTGGTGATAGTGCGCGGTACAAATATCCTTTAACATTAACATTAACATGCTAAGGTACTCACCATTTTTTGGGAAAGCCAATTGGTCACATGTATTTAACCAGATGTGTTGCTCTATTTTTTACTGCAATTCGGTAGATGGTGTCTAAGGGGTCAGGCTTATAGAAAGGGTGGATCGGGTGAAGGGGAGTGCATTTTAGGGTAAAAATGTGATAAAATAAATGCCAACCATTTCCTTTTCACACACAAAATGTTGGTGTTCCAACCATAGCTCCATTGTTAAGACCATCGTGCTCCCCAAGTCCAGCTGCCAAATGATTAAAGTACAAAACATGAAGAACACAGTTGGTTAACCAAGTTAATCATAGCTCTCCCCTACCATGCCTGTATGCACATGTATGCATAGATAACATGCATCATTTTGATCATTTTATCACTGATCACATTTTATCACTGATCACATTGATATCATTGATCACATCAACACTCCTGCCCCACAGTCAACGCACCAGGTACACCCCCAGCAACTCTCCCTACGCACAACACCCATTACACATTTACCCAGGGGACATGGCTGCATACATTATCTTTGCACAGTAGCCCTGTTTGCTGTACCCACAGAGCATGGACTACCCATGTGCATTGTGGCTGAAACATGGACTGTGCAGGTACCCTTTCCCACAATGCCCATAGGACATGACCTGCTTCTTAGATCTGGGCGGTGCTGTAGGTTGATCACAGCCTGGAGGGTAGCCTCGGGCACAAAACCCACTACCACTCACCACAAAACCAGCAGGTCATGGTCCCATTCATGCATTGTCTGTACTGTATCCAAGCCATGACTTCAGGCCGTTCCCTCGGGAGTCTGCCCCACTCAACAATACTCTCAAGGCATTGCCAATAGCCTGGTGCTGTTGGCACTGGACCTTACGCAGAGTATGTGGTCAAGCGCCCAGCACAGTACCTGCTTGCCTGCACAGCCAGTGTTTAATAATAAGAAATGTTTCTTTATTCTTTTATGTTAGAGCTTCAGAGTAGATACAAAGATTCCTATATGAGGACACCCAACATATTCCTCCAAGTGACATTTGTGTGCTCTATCAAAGCAGACATGCATCACCCAACCAGTATTCTATATTTTCTCTAAGCAGCATTAAAACATGTTGTTGTTCTACAACCAAAGCCAGACACCAAATCCTTCCATCCTTTCAATTCCACCGAATAGCAAATTAGAAAATAAAAAGTATTATCAGAAATATGAATACCCTCAATCATGGATGGTTCTACAAAAAACAGAGCATCATGCATTCTGGGGTCGGGAGCATAGCTCAGGGGGAACGCATTTGTCTTGGATGCAAGACAATGCAGAGCAACACCATTTTCGGTACCTGCGTATGAGTTTAGAGATTGGGCTCTGGTATTAAACATGTCATAAGGATCTCTTAAGCGAGAGACTAATTGTAGATTCTGTAATGAAGGCCCTACTGAAACCGCCCGACAACTGGTCTTAGAATGTGGAGCTCTAAGCTTAAGTAGGACAAAATACCTGCCAACAATATCTGATTGGGTTCACAAATCTGGCTAATTTTATTGTGACTACATTTTGAAAAGATGTCTTAATATTAATTACGTTAAAGAGGGTTTAGCGGTGGCAGGTTTTATGAAGACTATGAATTTGATGAACTGATGTTTAAAAAATGCATTGGCAGGGGTTGTTAAAACTATGAATTTGATGAATTCATGTGTTTTTTTATGACGTTTTGATGAATTTGATAAATTTGATGAATTGATGTTTTTTGTGATGCTTTTGATTAAAGATACTGAAGTTTTGATGTTGATGTTGATATATTGCTTTGGGATGTGTTCTTTGTTCATTATTCTAACTGTTCATTTGTGATACTTGATAAATATGTACTTAGGGATGTATTTTATAAATGTTGTAAAGTGTTTTTTTTTTTTAAAACAAATACAAATAAAGAATACAAAAACGTCATAAGAGATTCATTATTTATCCTTAGGTGCAGCATCTAACATATAAACACTGATACTGCAGTTTTAAGAGCACATTTGAAATACCCTATCATAGAGCTCATAGATCAAGGATCTATATCAAGGGTCTACTGGGGTATACATCATGCATCAAACAGCAACACCGCGTGATAGAAAGCACCATCTATCACAATTAATGGCAACTATACACTTACACAACACACAGCACCAAGCAATGTGCTTTCACGTGTTCCTAGGGCTTTAACCTGCAACGACACCATCTAACACACTGTCTGAATATAGATATGGTTTAACATATCCTCTCACGCATAGCCGCACATTCTTTGGAAACTCAATTTAATTGTGTTTTAACCTGTAGATCAGATGCTGTAATGCATTCAGTGTAAACTTAAGTTGAACATGCGTTAACTTGCATCCTCACCCTGAGAAAGACATGGTGCATTGTGTGAATTAAATGCTGCCAATAAAAAACAGTATGAGCATTGCATTTCTGCCCCATAAAGAGGGGAATAATGGGCATGGGTCAAGACAGAGATGTTATGGAGGAGTAAGGGACCCAAAGGCAAACCCCCCTCTGGGAAGAGAGTGCAATTTTCTGCCTTTCGGGTGTCTTCATAAAAAAGGATATTTTGAAGAATTACATGTCATTGAAAGTAAAAAAATGCAGATATTTCTTGTATTATGGTCTATGGTTATCCATTAGATAAATGGAGATCGTTATTGACCTCCTGCCAGCCAATCAGAATGTTCAGAGTGCAGCCAATAACTACTGATATTGACTGCATTCTGGCAACATGTTTGGGGATGCTTGTGGTCTCCTGCAGAAGGGATGTGACTAAGCAGTTTGGGCAGGACTACTCCTATGGGGTGGGACCAAGCCCGATTTGCATATGGTCTTTCCCCTTTCCCCTTTTGTAATGATTTGGCAGACAAAGCATGACGGTCTGGAGGGTTGCAATGCCAGAGATTAAGATTACCTCTAAACTGTCCAGCCATCACCTCTTTCGTTTTATTGACTACATTCTGAACATTCTGTCTTCAAAAGCTACAGGGACACAATAATATAATTTCCTGGCAAAAATTTGTCCAACAAGACAAGAGGAGCTGTTTTTTTGTCACTACAAAATCTTATTAAACATACCAGACAAAAAGGAACACTGCTTCACTTTCTTTCAAAGAAACCGTTTATTTTTACACGACCACTAATGCATGCTCATGTTAGACCTTCTCCAGTTTAACTTTTGAAGACAAACCTGTTGTTTATCTACTACAAGATAAAAACACATTTAATGTACTGAATTTGTCGATTTACTTTCTCATGATTGAACTAAAGTGTTTTATTTCACAACCAAAACTCTAAAACATGATTTGCTAGTAGCACCATATGCAAATAGCCTTATAGACTTTGCAAGGGGGCATGTGTGCATTAATGACCCCTCCATCGGTCTATAAAGCTACATTATGGGCGCCTTTGAACTGATAGTGATGAAGTATATATTCCTAAGTAACATTAAGGGAACTATCCCCTTCATGTGATCATGATTGCCCAGTCAGAATCAGATCAGTTTCAAACGTGTTTACTTTTCAAGGAATGCGATCTCGTGGTTTTCTGATCACGTTTGGTTGGTTTTATATTCAAGGATAATGTTGGTTGAAATGTCACAGTAGGCCCTGAGCAAACATTTTAGAACGTCTGCAGTGTATTTCTGTTAACTTCCAAGTGAAATGTATGTAGCTTTGTGGACGCCCAGGGATTTGTCGTACAGCCCATATTATTTCTGAATCTCTTTTGGGAGCTGTGAATCTTAGGGAAGTTCAGAGGAAATGTGTACTGCTTCTGTTTGATTTCTAGGACAGGACATTGAGAAACAACGTTGCACGCTGCATGAGGGGAGTAAAGGGTTCCATGTGTTAATATCCCCGCAAAAATATCGTCATGTGGCAAAGAGATGTCAATAGGCGAATTCTGCTGCTGGAGTTCATGACAGACAACTACCTGCGAAGGCTCATGGAGCCGGGGAAGAGTCAGACCCACATGCAGGAGAGTTAAAGGCTGGCACATAATACTGTAGCACTGGAGAAGATGCAGTCACTTCTCTAAAATTCATGATACATCCTTGGGCTGTGTTTATTAGATGGGTACTTCTTAAATATAAATGATCAACGCAGCCCGTAGCATGGTAAATAAAGCACAATATATTTGCCATCATTGTTTGATTTTTTACAGATTTAATTTTTGACAGTAGAAAGCAAAGAGTTACTTTTGTTCGTATTTGAAAGAAACTTCCAACGGCAAAGTATACACCCTCCAAACTGAAGCGTTGGTATTTAGAAAATGTGCTCACAGCAAAGTCAACTCGCTGTTTACAGAAGCCTTTGGCTGGCCTGAAACTCCTTAACACAAATCTAACTGTCAGACTTTTCGAAAGCTCGAGACGTTCTTTGAACTCCAAATACGTTACAATGTGAGTGATTCGAGGGATGGACAAACGTGCTACCTGGGCCTGACGCTAGCGATTACTTGGCTAGAAGCGTGGGAAACAGATTGCTTTGCTGCAGAGCAGGTTATGCAATTGCAAATCATTTCTCAAGCTACTGAAGGGGAAGATGTTCGTATGTGTTAAATACTATAGAGGTATGTGGTCACAAGATCATCCATGCACTAGACATGGTACATTGATTCCCACCTGTAGTTTCAAGAGAGGAAGTGGAGTTTCTAGACTGTGGGCTAATCTTAATCTATGGGCATCTGCCCAAAACATCCAACGCATTGTGCCTCATTACAAGTTAGCCGGTACGGATATAACCGTGCTGGTAAAACTGTACTGGCACCGTTTTCCGGACCAACTAACTACGACTTCTGTGCCATGTGGTGTTACACTCGACAGGTCTCACCTGGCGGGAGTAACACCACCGGCCACAGATGGACATGGAAACACCGGCAACATTACCGCATGATGCCTGTGTTTCCACGGCCCCCATTCCATCGCAATGGGGAGTAATGGAATGCCGGCTCCGAAATTACCGGACCACCGGGGCTGTAATGCCCTGGTAAATCTGGCAAGTCCAGAGCTCGTAAATCCCTATGGGTCCGGTGGCAGCCTGCCGGTTTCACTGGCACGGTTACCGCCGGACTCGTAATGAAGCTGTCATTATACTTGAAGCTGATTGCATGTGAGTGTTCTGCAGGTGAATTGCATCATAGGTGGTCTTTCTTGCACGGGACATCTCTGAGTTCATGCTGCAGACAAAGAGGACCTCTCTGAGGTGTAACACAGACATGCATTGAAAAGAAAGTTCCTCTTCATCAAACCGTCTATATTTTCAACTATTTGAGATTACTGACACATGTAGCTGCAGTTCTCAGAAGCGTAGAATCATTTTTGAAAAGCCTGTGCTCGTCCGTCTTTCAACATGGAAGTCACATCCGTGATGTTCAAGGCTCCTCCGCACAATGTGTTCCTATTAAGTCAGCGGCCCTCAAGTTCAGGCGCACACTTCTGCTTGTCACTTGTCAGGAAGGGGAACATTTGTCGTCAGCGTGGTGCTCCCTGTGGATATGGAAACTTTCCCCGAGTGGGTCCTCTTACCATCCGCATTCCAGCTACTGCACAACAGCCCAGTCCCACAGAGAAAAAACCAGGAACTTCCAAGAGGCATTTGATTAAACGACATTCAATCAATTGTGTGATAAGAGAACATACGCTCTGGAAGATACTCGCCTGATTTAAATATGGCTATGGGCCAACGTATAAACAGCGTGTTTCTGAAAAGGTTTAACCCTTTAACTGCCAGTCTATTATGCAAATCTATGCAAAAACTACGGGCATACTCATCATTGGCAACTAAAAAGTAAAAAATGTACAGCTAAAATGGCATATAAACATGTATGTCATTTTGCCAAGCCACACATGCCACAGCACCACCCATTAGTCATCCCTGGAAGATGACACCAACTGAACAATACATTGTGGGAATGCAAATTAGCTCTAAGCAATGTATCAGTCTTTGTTTTACAGGGCATACAGGTATATGCATAACTGCTCCAACCGAAGACAGACAGAGTTGAAGTATTTGAACAGCCAGATATGCATTTCAGTTTTAACGGTGAACATCAATGCAGTGTAATCGAACCTCATGCTGATTGGCGCATTACGGGTTGTTTTCCAAACACCATCAATGTGATGGTGGTGATGCGCATGTATGAAAAAACAGTCGTGCCACACATTCCACTGTAAACACCAGTTACCATCTGTGGAAGTTCATCTACATCTCACAATAACCGAACAATGCATTGTGGGTATGCACTTTATATCAAATGGACATTTTTTCCGCCGAAAAAAGGTCTTTGTCTTATAAGGCAGCACCATTTTATAGATAGCTTAATCAACCCAAGACAGTGATCTCTCAAATATGGAAACAACTGCATGCATATTTCACCATGACAAGGACGCAAAAGTGCAATATCATCTGACACACTTGTGCGTGGAACATTGGATTAAACACCACCAGTGTTACGATAGGTTTAAAAAAAAGCATGACAAAAACCCTTCCGACGGAAGTGTGAGATTAGAATCAGCCATTTCAGCCCAGCCACACTGCCACCTAGGAGCCAGCCCTGGAAGTTCACCTCCAGTTCAGCGCAACTAAACGATGGATCATGAGCAGGCAATTTAGTTCATAAGCATGCTATTCTTCCAGAAAAATGTTATTTGTGTTATCGGGTAACATCATTTCATAGCTTTATGAACCCAAGACAGGGAGCCCTCAAGAATGATGACAGCACATACATATTTAACCAACATTAGGGATAATCAATAGACTCTGACAGCCTTGTGGTTGAGCATTCGTGGATGTTTAGAAATCGCCACCAGTATTATGATAGTTTATAAAAATGCATGAAACAAACCCTTCTACTTGAAATGTGAGAGTACAAAATGTAATTTCAGCCATTTCAGACAAGCCACACATGCCACAGCGCCACCTAGCAGCCATCACTAGGTGTACACCTAAGGTTCGCACACCTGAGCAATACATTGCTGTTGGTATGAAAATGAGCACACAAGCATGCATTTTGTTCCTAGAAAATTGCCTTTGTCTTACATGACAGCACTATTCTGCACCATATTGTGTTGTGCCTTTCTCATAGGTGGCTTAGTGTGCATTGCAGGATATTGGTTGCAACGTCGAAAGCACAGAGACAGGATATACACCCTGAATGCCAGTGTCATGACTGCATCCTTGCTGATGAATTGTTGACGAATTTCACAATCATTGCAGAGGAAAAACACAGTTTTCTGGAAGATAATGCCAATGGGATAACACCAATGATACCACATCACAGATTTCTTTTCCGCATGAGTGCTGTACTTTTTCTTCATTGCATAGTGGCATAGAATTTGAAGATGGAGCGCTAAAACCTAAGGGAATATTACACAGATATGCAGGGAGATTGTCATAGACCGAGATCAGAGTGGATACTGCAATAGTCTGTGTCTGAATCCCGAAAAGTACAAATTAATGAAGAAGTCACGTTTAATGTGATGTTGTATTTGACCAATGAAGTTTATTTAACTTAATTTGTCAGCCAAGAGCAGGTTGACGGCAAGTTCTTATTAGGGCGGGGTAAGGCAGGAATTCTGATCTCTGTCCTGGACTTAATAATGAAAGCTTCCTTTGGATGTCAGTGGTATTTCCAAATAAGTTAGACCTATTGCTGTCCCTCAGCGCAGTTGATCTCGTTATTATTCTACAATGGATCTCTAAAGTTGATATCTGATGTGGGGTTTTAGTCTTGATTGGTTTGTTCCTCTCCCAAGTTATGGGTATGTCGCTCTTCATTGCTCTGCCATTTCTTTTCAGCAGTTTACTTTTGGAGTTGTGGAAAGGTCAATTGAAGGGAAACCAAAGGCATAGCAGTCTTTGTCTTCCCCAGCATCTGATCCTATCCGTTGGCAGGACCCCATTGGAAGCATACTACTTGTGCGGTCAGTAGTGGCTGGTGAATTTTCTAATTGGAGGAGCATAACCATTTCCCATGAATGAAGCCAAGTTGCGAGTAATGCCTGGCAGAATTTTCCTTCACATTGTGCCTCATAGCTGGCAAAAAATGGCAGAATTGCCACAGTGGAATAACCACTCATGGTAATCTTTTTTTTCTATTGTCTATGGTTTTTTTAAACCTTTACAAACTGAACTTTATATCAAAAATATAAATACACATTCACAGGATAAAATAATATTGAATATGAACTAAGCATAGTTCCAATCCACACACAAGAAAAAGCATTTCATGATCTTGTAAAATAGGAAGAGAGCAGACAGAATAAAAAACAATCAAATATCCTTAAATCAGACTCTTAATACTTCTGAAACACAAAACGGAATTAATAAATCCAAAAAAAAATTTCAAATGACGTTTGTGTGTAAACAAACCCAAATATATTACACAGATATTACCGTCAGTTAGCCCAAAACTCACTAACAACAAACATTTAGGTTAGATCACAAAACATTTTTAAAAAAGCAGTCACTCTAATCCTGAGTGCAATGTTGTTGCCATGTCTCATTTGATACCACAACAGTTCTCTATTTACACAGTGTAAATGCTCTACAAATTGTTCAGAATATAAGATAGGTTGTTGGAGCAGAGCTGGACAAATAAGTAAGATATGCTGCAAAGTTTCCTCGGTACCATACTTCCTAAAAAAACTACACCAAACCCATAAGTCAGTCAGCAGCTTCCAACTCTTAAGAATATAGTTGGTTCTCATCACATTTAGCCTGAATCTCATAAAGACATTTTGTAAGCTTCTACAAGGATATTTTTCTAAGTAACCTTCAAAAACTGGAAAAGATTTCCAGAATGAATATATTTTATTAAAATTTCTTGATTGAGAAGCTATGCGTACAGTCTGCTGCCAGTCATCGCTTTTCAGAATCATTTTTACCTTCTGAGGATTAGATAGAAGCATTTCAATTGAAACACCGAAATTGGTGAGACAGGCCTCTACCTTAGCTTTTCATTGGTTACTAAAACCATTAGAACAGTCCGTGCCCGCTACAGTATAAAGATTTTCTGATTTATTTACTAAGCATTTTCTCCATAGCAAGATCTTTTTCCACATAATAATAGATTGCAATGAATGTAAACCTAGTTCATATCTGATAATTTCCATTGGAACACTTTTAGGTATAAAATATAATATTTATTTCCATATGAGGCTTTCTAGAGACTTCACCATCTCCGTATTTTCAAAATCAAAGAATTCCATACCAAACATGATCCTTGGAATTCCTTTCATAATATAGAAAGTTCTCAGGGGTACCATAGGAAATTTGCAATATTTAATCTCTAGTTTGCGCATTTGCCTTGGATCCATATCTGCCTTTGTTCTCAAGTTTTTATAATGGTAGTGGAGCCAGATCCTATCATATTGTATCTCAGATACTTGAAAGCATTCTGGCACTTGATGTGTTTGCCCCCACAATGCCATGTATGACCAATGAGATTTTTCTTAGGTTTCCCCAGACATACAATAGTAGTTTTGGATGCATTTATTTGTAGATGTAATTTTGACATAAATATTACAAATGCATTTATCATTCGCTGCAATCCCACTTTGGTACAGTCTAGCAACAAAAAATCATCAGCATAAGCTAACCATTCAAGCGCTTTGTTGCCTACACTTGGTGCCACCAACCCTTTGTTTTTTAGCGCTTTATTGGCTCCACAAACATATAGGTTAAACAGGGTAGGTGCACTCATACAGCCTTGTCAGAGCCCGTTGGGGATGTTAATCTCTGAGGTAAGTCGTCCTTCTGAGTTTAACCTAACTTTGATTTTCGTCTCAGAGTACAGTTCTATATTTATCTCCAAGAGATGTTTGGGGATATTCAAGTCTCTCAATATGGACCACAGAGTTGGGCGGTCAACCAAATTGAAAGCTCGGCAGAGATCCATAGAGGCAACGAAAATTGAGATACCATTTTTCGTTAATGCTTTAGATTGAAGACTTTTGAGTATAAGTCCCTTTTTTTTAAAACCAATTTGTTTAGGATCCAATATGTTATTGCACTTAATCCATTCTTGCATTTCTTCCAATATTATAGAAGCAAACATTTTTGACTCTGGATCCGAGATAGCTATCGGTCTATAACTTTCCGGAGCATATCTGGATCCCTTTTTGTAAATCGGGAGTACAAGTGCTAGTCTCCCAGACTCAGGTATGGTTTTAGTACGTAATATATCAATATATAAAATATGCAGAACCTTGGCCCATACATCAATATCAGTTTTTAAGATCGTATTGGATAAATTGTTCGGTCAAGGAGCCGCAGAGTTTTTGGATTTAGTAATTAAGCGAAAGATATTAGAAACAGAAATGTTCAAATGCCATGAGGCAACCTTATTGACAATACTCCCGAAATTGGCCGTATCGCAGCTATACATTTTAGAAAAATAATCGTGCCATCTTCTCTCACTGATTTGAGTGAGTAGCAATTCCTTTTGAGACACTTCAACCTTGTTAATGATTTGCCAAAAGTTAGAAATGTTATTTGCTTTTAAAGCATTAATCAATTTTTTCCCCATCTAGATGAGCTTGTATACTCTTGAAATTTATTAACCAATTTTTATATTGTTGCTTGCTTTTTTTAATCTGCATCTTATATAATCTTTATATAGTCTGCGATATGGCCATTTTTCTTAACTGAGCGAATTTCATTTCTCATCAATTGCTTACGCTTATAAACCTCTGTGTTAAAGCAATGAGGATGTCTCCTTCTAACATTACAACTAGGTATCGTATTCTCCACCGATTTCGATATAACATCATTGATATGTGTTGTAAACATGGTCGTCGACAGATTGCATATACGTTCTTCAAGATTCATATGTTCAACATTTTTTACCATCACAGAGGAGAATTTCTTTGTTTTGGCAAACATCCACCTCACTCTGTTACCTTTCAGATTCACTAACAGACCCTCAGAATAGCATGATGTTTTTTCGGATGGAGCGGGATATGGGAAATCTATATGTAACAGATTATGATCACTAGTAGGCATCTTAACTACTACAAGTTTGGAGATATATTTATTAAAACCAACAGACACAAATATATAATCCAGAATAGAGCTACAGCCTCTACCATTCCAAGTTTGACAGTTGTTATCCACCATCACTAATCCCATAATTTCCACAAAGTTATGCCATATCGCTCCCCGTAATTTGGGATTACCTGCCGCAGATTTTGCCTTGCAGTTATTAACGTTAACTTCCGACAATAAGGCATCAGCCACTAGAGAATCAATATTACAATCTGAATTCAAATCCCCCGCTACGATTATGAGACCATTCGCATTGACCGCTCTCCAATCATCAATTTTTGTGGTCAGATTATTAATTTCCTTTACTAATTGAGAATCTGAATATTTTAGCGGGTTCCAAAATACGTTTATAATACAGAGTTGGATGTTGTTATCACCAGTTTTGATTTCAAAAGTCCCTATTAGGAAGGAATTTGAACTAGACCATTCACTGATTTTCACTGCCCCAAGAGTGTGTTTGCAGGCTATAAAGAGTCCCCCCATTGGACGACCGTTGGCCCCCTTTATGGCCTTCATTTGTACTAAGTCAAATCCTTCCCATAATAGATCACTGGTAGCCCAGGTTTCTTGCAAGAGTAGCAAATCATAGGATTGTAAAACATTAGTAACATCAATATTTTGAGTCAAATGTATATGCCCTCTCGAGTTCCAGGGAGCCAGGGTGATTTTTCCTGGACTTGCTAGAGAGGTTTCCCCAATTCCTTCAGTGAGTTAATAGATTCTCTCAGGGAAAGAGCGAGCCATCTCCACTCTTGCTTGTCAGCATTGTTGAGTTATTGTTTGCCACACAGGCTTCCACCCCATCTCCAACTTCAGCCCCATTCGTGGATTGAAAATTTTCACTCCTAGAATGGATGGGGGGCTCATATGAAAACAGATCGAAGCCCCTACGCTGTAGCGATTCGGCCTCCTTGAGCAGCAAATTTCTTACTAGAGGAGATGGAATTATCAAACGCACATAGTCAAATCTCTGTCTATGAATAAAGTCCACCAGAATAATATCAGCAGATGATATTAATGCTAATTCCGGGATTGCTGCAAACAATGAAAGAATGTACTGACAGTTTAATGAGATTCGATTTCCCTCCCAAAACAAAGTTGTCAATATAAGACTTTGAAGGTTACTCAAAGCAGATTTTCTCAGGTCAAGATCATTCATTGATTTCTCAAGATCTTGTGTATTTGCGGAAATCATGTTAACACTTGTAACATCTTTCTGACTCTTGAGCGGTGGATGCCACCCATTCTTATTCGAAGAAAAGGTGTCCTCTAAGATTTTCTTAACCATAGATGTAATTTCATCCTCCTTAATGGGTGTGTAGATAGCGGGCTTTGTTGGAGATACCTCAGGGTTAGACATGTCAATAACAAGATTCAAAAGGGGCTCACTAACTTCAGGTGTTGACAACACATCAGCCCTAGTTGCGGGAATGAGTGCTGGCTCGGTTAGTGTTGCCTTGGTTGGAAATGGAGGTGTTAACACAGAGGGGGCCAAGGAAAAATAACCGGTATGGCAAAGAGCAGTAAGGACCATCCGCTCCTTATTAGACCAATCACTATGACCCAACCCCGTGTTAACTGAACACGAAGTCAGATTCTTGTCCTCAGTTAGGGCACGATCACTAAAAAGTGAATCATTGCCATCCTTGTAAGTGCTTGAGTTTGTCGCAACATTAAGCCCACTTGAGTGATTATCCGTTTTAGCACATATTGGGTTGGGAGCAAGAGAACTCGTTACACCCAGAGAGTTAGTTTTGAATATTTCAAAAATATCTGCTAGCCCTGTTTTTAAAGATGATAGTTGTGAAGCAATCTCACACACTTCTCTTCTTTTTTTTCTTCATAGCATCAGAAATCGAGTTACCAGCCTCATAGTAAAGTCCCAATGAGGACTGGGTAACCTCTCTCGATTCCCTGGGCACAAACTGGTCCTTATCCCCCTCTTCCATAGATGGTTGGTCATCTGAGCCTCCCTCCAAATCCTCTCTGGCCTCCAAAATAGAGTTTTTGAAGGTCGAGTCTCTCAGAAATTTGCGAGAAGATTTAGTCATATTGTTTGCACGCATCAATTTGGTTTGACATGCTCTTTTTTTTTTTTTTTCTTTTTTGTTGTTAAGTGCGCCCTCCATAACGGGGACTTTTGAAATAACCACCTTGTCCAAGGTAGCCTCAGTGACAGTTTCAGCCGTGTCCGTAGCCCTCTGAATACCTTGAGAATCTGATATAACAATTACTCTGTAGTACCTTGGAGATTGACTGAGGGTTGATCAACCCTAAACTCTTGATTAAGCGGACACACTTTGACCGTCAATGCAGACTTTATGTCACTCAGTGAGTTTGATAGTAAGTCATTCACTCTCAAAGGAATCTGTTCAATGGAGGTGTTAATTAGAACTAGAGCTTCAGTCTGTCTCCTAAGTTCGTACAACATTAGTCTGTTAAAGGTTCCTAACATTGTGCAGATATCAGTATTGTTAACAGCCTCTGTCCCCTCATTTGAGGGAATGTCCTGGTTCGTTTGAAGACCCATGAATTCTAAATCTGCATTCAAGAAAACACTGGGAGTATCACAAAATGAGTCATTATTAATAATGCTGTTAGTTTGTTTAACAGAAGCCTCCCCCCACTGCTGTTTTAGAACCTCTTTCTCCACAGGGATTGAGTATTCTTCGACATAAAGTGATTGGGAGGGATCTGTAAATTCAATTGAGTTAGTAAGTGACTCTGCGTTGGATTTGAGCTCATTTGAGCAAAATTGAGCACATTGGAGTATTTCATCTTCTTTAAAACAGGGTGGCGGCAACGGTAGAGCTGCAGCGTGCGCCAAGCTAGCCGTGCATGTGGTGACCGCTGAAAAAAAATCAGCATGCGGGTCTTTCATCATAGTTGGTATTTTAGCAATTTTGCCCATATTAAATGGGTAGTCGCTAAACTCGCCAGAAATTTGTTGAAGTACCTCTTATGACCAGATGACAATGATCCCCAGTAATCAGACTTAATCACAAAGCCGACCACAAATAATGAAAAATGATATAGAATGAAGACAAGATTTAGAACCTGCACCACGCACCCCACACCCGAACAGCCAAACAGCCAGCCACTTGGTCCACTTGGGTGCGCGTGCGGTGCGCAGGCACAGGACCAGTTGTAGGCTGGCGGGGGATGTGGGCGGGGCTTACAGGCACTCTTAACTATGGAGAATAAAGAGGAGAGAGCGTGAGTAACGTTGACCTGTGCAAGAAGTCCACAAGCAGGAAGTCCACAAGCACGTTGGGAATAACTAGAGCCCAAAGTCCACTCACAGCCACAGTAGCGAGTTTCAACAAAGGAGTTGTTTGATGCCTTCCTCTCGCCGACGGCCCTTCTTCACAGGTAGAAAGCAGGAAAACACGAGCGAGGTCTCCCCAGCCAAACAGCCAGCCACTTGGTCCACTTGGGTGCACGCGCGGTGCGCAGACACAGGACCAGTTGTAGGCTGGCTGGGGATGTGGGCGGGGCTTGCAGGCACTCTGAAAGCCACAGTAGCGAGTTTCAACACAGGAGTTGTTCGGTGCCTTCCTCTCGCCGACGGCCTTTCTTCACAGGTAGAAAGCAGGAAAACACGAGCGAGGTCTCCCCAGCCAAACAGCCAGCCACTTGGTCCACTTGGGTCATGGTAATTGAGGCAACATCCCCTTGTGGTGGTAACAGGAATCTAGGAAAACATGCCTATACTGCATGCATCAAGGATGGCCAGAATGCCCATGTAAGAACATTCATCATGTTGGCTTTCCCCATACTGCCATTAAAAATCTTATGACCACTATAAGAAAATATCTCCATGCTGCCTGCAACTATGTAACCCCTGCACTCCCATGTAAGAAAACATTATGTTGGCCATGCCCATAACGCCAATAAAAACAGTTGACACTGTACGAAAACAGGGCTGTGGTGTTGAGCAACGTGGGGCGCTGGAGACACTGCCCGATTATAGGTAGCATGCTTTGCTATGTCCACGCTTTGTGCCTAAAAGAACCGAGGTTTAGACCCTGTGAGGCAAGGCCCTTGCAGGCCCTTGCAGGACAAGGATGCACTGTTGAGCGACGCAGGTGTTTGGCGGCGATGGTTTAGCAGTGCAGATTGATAGCGGGGATGACCTCACCCTCTAGTCTGCAGCCCTTAATCGCAAGTGTGGGGCAGCGGAGAGGAAGTGGAGGGCATCAGGCACACCCGCTGACAAACTGGGCTGCTGCCTGATCCAAAGGCAGTACAGACGCTCTGTCCTCTCTAGGAATAGAGCCTAAATCCAAGCCTGTGTCTCTCCGGCATCTAACAACTGGCACAAACATTTCATAATCTGCAGGGAGCTGGCTAATCCTGCTGCAGTCTCTACCTCCCCTGTTCCCTCCCAGGCCCTCTGCATGGCCTTGTATTCTCATTTCACCACTAAAACACAGGACATCCTGTCCACCCTCTCTTCCTCCTCCTCTACCACTCCTGGTCTGTATGACATTGGGCCTCATTACGACCCTGGCAGAAGACCATGGTGCTATTGGCACCATGGTCCATGCCAGTAAGTTACCAACTCCGCCATGGAGAAAGGGGGAATTACCACCCCATTACAAGATTGGCGGGGCAGTAATTCCCCCTTCCTCCATGTCCCTTTCCCATTCCCATTTTGCCCCATAGGGCTCAATGGGAATGGGGAAGGTGCTAATTACGGTGCCGCAAATTGCGGCACCGTAATTAGCACCAAGGTCCCTTTGCGGGTCCCTACTTTAATGGCTGGTCTACACCAGCCGTTAAGGTCGGGTCCCGCAAAGGGACCTCGTAATTAGGCGCTAGTAGGTTAACACCGCAGCAGCCTTTTACGGCGCCGTTAACCCATTAGCGCCTGGGTCGTAATGAGGCCCATTGTCTCTTCTTCTTCCTTCCTCTGTTCACCCAGACAATGTTTCTAGACAAGTCTGATCTATTAAAGTCTCATCAAAGCAGGTTCTCCCTTGCTCATCCAGAACCATCAAGGACCACATTGACACCCTTACTCCAGCCTTCGCTGATTTCTGCAATCACTCCATTGTCACTGGAACCCCCCCACCACTAAGCACTGACTTGTGCACCCCCTTCTAAAGAAGCACTCCTTTCACTCCAGCTAACTATTGTCCATCGTTCCTTTCCTGGGTGAAACCCTGGAAAAGCCATCTTCCAACTTAATCTGCATACTGAATATGTTGGTTGTCTCCATGACCACCAGTCTGGCTTCAGAGCTGCCAGAAGCACCGAAACTGCTCTCCTGAACACCTGAGAAGACCTGCTCTCCAATATTGACTCTACTCTCCCTTCTGTCCTCATTCTCCTCAATCTTTCCTCTGCTTTTGACACAGTCAACCACGCCATCCTGCTCAATCACCTCTGTGACAACCTGGATATCACTAAACAGTCCCTAGCCCGGTTGATCTCCCTTCTCGCTCACTGAACCTCTCAGGTTCAAATGGGATCTATCTCTTTCTCTCTCTGTCTAATTATGGTGTTCCCCAGGAGTCTAACCTCTCTCCCTGGCTTTTCAACCCCTATCTGGCACCTCTTACACATCACTACTTTCTGCTCCAATTTTCAGTGTTATGCGGATGACACCCAGGTCTATGTGTATGACACCCAGCTCTGTTTCAGCCTCCCCTCAGCCACCTCTGCTCCTTCTCTCATACCAGACCATCTGGCCTCAATTCAGGAATGGTGTGCCGCAAATGATCTCTGCCTTAATGCCAGTAAGACTGAGATCCTCTTCATTGGGACACCTGCTCCCTACTTTGCTCTCTCTCTCTGGGCCCTCTTCCTGCTCCTGCCTGTGAGGCTAAGAAACTTGGTGTCATCTTCCTATCCACCCTCTCCTTTTCTCCTCACATCTCTGACATCTATAAGAAGTCAAACTGTCAGCTGCACCGCCTCAGAGGTATTCTTCCTTTTCTCACTTTCCCCCAGAATCTCACTGTCTCCAGAAATGTGGTCCTCTTTAGGCTGGACTATTGCAACAGCCTCTTTCTAAATCTGCCTGCCTCTACTCTTTGACCTTTACAAATTATCCAGAACAGGACTGCAAGACTTGTCCTTGGCCTCAAGGCCAGGGATCATATCTCTCCAGCTCTGAAATCTCTTCCCTGGTTCCCTGTGACTGCAAGGATAATGTTCAAGACCCTATGCATTGTCCACAATGCTTTCTGGGGCCTGGCACTGCTCTACCTCCAACTTTCTCTTCCAAAACATCTTCCTTCTCGAGCTCTCCACTCATCCACCTCCAACTGTCTGAGGGTTAGATACTTCTGCAAGAACAGAGTTTGGGGCAGATCTCCCTCCTCAGCTGGGGCCTCCCTCTGGAACAGCCTCCCTGCCTCTCTCAAACTTGAGCAGAACCACCTCCGGTTCCAGAAGCAACTCAAGACCTTCCTTTTGGCTTCTGCTTTCTATCTTCCTCTCCCCTGCTAATGCACCCGACTGCTCCGTGCACTGGTCACCTGGATACCCTCTGAAGTCAGGCTCAGGCACCTGCAAGTCTGGTTGCCCTTGCACTGCCTCAGGGCTCCCAAGCACTTAAGGGTCTGTACCTGCAACCCTACAGTCCCTTCTCTATGCCCTTATGAACCACCTTCTGGTTGCACTTCTTGAGTAACCTGCACTTTTCCCTTCCCCTCCCCCCTGGCACTTCTCCCATTCCCTCTTCCACGCACTTGCATGATCTGAATGACTCAAGGCCTAATATGATCATTATTTTGTCCTCCCTATATTTCCCCCTACTTGTCTTGTCGAGTCTAGAAACACTTATGTACAGGCGTGTAATGAATGCCATATCATATATCATATAACATATGAATGTAGAACATCTTCCATCAGACGCTCACTCCATGGGCCACACTAATGCACAGACATTCCTTCATGCACACGCACAAATGCACACCCATATAACATACTCACTAGCTCATTCCCACATGCACCAAACAACATACACAATGCTTTCTCATTCACAAGCCTACCAATATATTAAAATATTCACAATGACTGCACTCACCTCCACATACCACACTCATTCACGCATGAATTTATACAAGTATAAGCACTCACAGCATGTGTATATACCTACATACATTGGAACTGCAACAACTGGCGCTGTAGCACTCCAGGGACCTTCTGTAATTAAAGCTCTGTAGTCGAAATCAGGCAAAAGATCCTTCACTATGGCCTCCTCATTATTACTGCAGACAGTTCAAAGCATGTCTGTCCAACGCATTGCGAAATGCACTGGTTGCTTGTTCACATACCTACATATATACTTACCTACATACACACAGGTGATTTTGTCATCTGCTCTTTCTCTGCTCATCAGGTGCCACATTGATGCCCCCCAGGTGTGACGAACCACGCAAACAAGAACCAGAACACAGGGAGAGGTTCCTGGATTCTGACATGTGCAGTGGAGGCTCAGCACCAACACATCTCTGTCCCAAGATATCATAATGGGAGGGGAGTGCCCCACCACACATATAAGCTTTAGTACCAGAGCTTGCAAAACCCCAAATGGTTATACAAGACTGTGGAAGCAAAAGGTTTCTGTCAATGTGAAACTCAGGTTTTCATGGTATGAAACAACTCATACTTGTGTTTGTGTGGGCTTCTTCCTTGCCATCGTAATTCCCTTTAATTCTCATGACACAGTCAATCTCAGTTATGGAAGTGTTGGTTCTGCTCCACGTAGCACCATTTCCATTTCGGAAAATACATAAAATGTGTCTTTTTTATGATAATAATTCTGCATTTACATAGTGCTACAAACCCTCAGGTATCTGAGCGCTGCTTATTATTACCCACGGTGTATGGTGCTCATTTATCAACCTCGTAAGGATGAAAGACTGAGGTTGGCACAGATGTCAAACCGAGCGCTCTGCTCGCTGTGCTATTGGACCAGCTGCTTCTCTTCATTGCCAGTGCAGTGCCAAATGACCACCAAGTGGAATGAATGAGCTCAACAAATAGAAATAACATTAAAGGAGACATGTGTTGGGAGGGCTGGTAAGTTGCGGGTGCATGGTGGTGTTCTTGAAAGTGATCTGGAATCGTCCCCTGGTTCAAGGTTAGGACACATAGATTATGTAGGGCCAAGAGGGTCTAGTAAACTGCCCTTGTACTACTCTCAGATATTTGATCCAGTGGATTGCCTTGGAAATAAGTCTGTCCCCCTCCATGCTGCACTTCAGGAAGTCTGAAATCCTTCTCTTCAAAGGACTTCTTACCAATCACTGTTCGCTCCACTCAACATTAATGTTCTCCTCCTGAATTACCTCTACACCCTTCTCCCCCTAAACATCCTCGCTCCCCTGCTACACATGCACCCTTGCTTGTAACCCCTAGAGGCTCCCCAATGCACAGTGCTCCAATAGGTCACAGCTAGGTTCACCCTTTATAAAGCCCATGCATTGTTGCCTGAGTTGCATGGCAGTGGACTGTGTCATGAGCTCTCTGGAGTGTGCTATTAAAGAATGTGTAAAGGATGTTCGCATTTTGAGAATGATGTGGAAATGTCAGGTTATACTCAGAGAAACGATCCTTGATTAGGTTTGGTTAATGTATCGATCACTCTAGGAAAAGGATGGTAATACGATCAGGGGCAAAGAGGTGCAGTTAGTCAAATAATTGGGAGAGAGGCCCTCTAATACAGTATAATCATTTTGATAATTGATGAAACCAATACTGTAGTTGATCTAATCAAAGCTTCATTTAATGAAGGGAGGAGCTGCTGCTCTGGCCTTTCCGGGGCCTCATCACAGAAACCTTGAACCACTGCCAGGGCAATGTTGCATGGTATTAGCACTAGAGAAAACACTGCCATAGGGCAAACATGTATATATTTTTGTTTACACTAAAACAATGTTTGTTCCAGTACTTATGGGCAATATGCTAAGCTCTAAGACAGACACTGCCCTGGTGCAAAAATGCATTGAATGAATATATATTTTCACTCAGACAAAAAGTGCCTTGGCGCTAAAATGGTGAAAAATTCCACTGCCACTGGTTCGACGTTTCTGAAATGATAATGTTTCTCAATTATATTTAACACTTAGACATGTACATAAGGTGATGTGAATGTTGGGAGAAGTTGTAGTCATCAGAAGTAAATTAGAAATGTTTGAATGGATGGCTTCACGAAAGTGTCAAAATGGTTACTAAATATCTCCTAAATATGAAACTATATAGAAGGCAAAATCAAGGGAGCTCATACCGCTTTGGCGACCACCAATGAAACATGGATAGGATCCACTGGCCCCAGCAAAATAATTAAGTGTTAGCTTTGTGAACAGATGTATTTCTCTTCAAACAGAGAAAACCTGAGACCAAGCTGCCTGGTGTGGGAGGGGCTTCAAAAAGAAGGACTATTGATAAGGGTGCCTGCTTTACCACCGTTTGAGATGTACTTCTCACGCCAATGGGATACAGCAGAGGCGTTGCTAGGGGGCTATAGCTTTGGGTTGTTGCCCCGGATAGAAGCTCCGGTGCTACAACCAAAATGCTAGCTAGCCACGAGTCACGGCAGTCCCGACATTAGCTTAGCCCCTGATCTTTTCCATACGGGATACAATATTGTGGCCAGTCATTAGCTCTAGGAACGTAATAGTGGAAAACGAAATCCACATTTCCTGAAGGGATATCCAGTCTATCATTGTCTCGCACATATGAGAAATGGAATGTTGGTGGCCTTTGATTGTTGATCTATGATGAAGTAGGGAACGAGAACAAAATGGCATCTAGTTTTAGCAAGTTGTAGGCTAGTGGGCACCTATCCCCAGGTAGTACATGGCTCAGGGGGATATTAGGGTAAAAGGAAAGCAATGTTGAACAGACTATGGGCCTCATTACGAGGTTGGCGGTAGCCATGGCGCTATTATTGCCATGGCTGCCTCCAAACTCGTTCCGACTCTGCCCTGGTGAATGGAGCAATTACCGGTCCATTCTGAGGTCGGGGGGCTGGTAATTGCCCATTCACCAGGGCCATTCCCCATTCCCATTTGAGCCTCCATAGGGCTCAATGGGAATGGGGAAGGCGCAAATAATGGTACCGCAAATTGCGGTACCGTTATTAGCTCCAGAATCCCTTTGTGGGTCCCGTCCTTTATTCCTGGAAAAACCAGGCGTTAAGGGAGGACCCGCAAAGGGAACTCGTAGTAGGGCGGTAAGGGATTGCTGGCACCGGTGCCCTTACAGGTGCCAGTAATCCCTTACCGCCCGCCTCGTAATGAGGCCCTATGTGATTTATTTGAAGTGGTACTTGTAGTATAGAGTGCATTAGTCACTAGTGTGGCCGTCACAGAAGACATGGCACGTCCAATGCATGGATGGATGCGTCTGTGGCTGGAGTGAGACATCTCTGGGAAGGATGCCATGTTGGGCCTCGGCGTACACATCATGGCTGAATGCTATTATCAGAGCTAGACTTCTGAGGCATAATGGAGTCTTAGGGCTACAGTGATGGCTGCCCTGTCTTATGGGGAGGGCACCAGACCACGGTCCAGGAGGAAAGGCTCCACGCCGGTTCTGTGGTCTGGGTCTTTTTGGGATGTGCAATGTTGATCTCCTTATCTTAACTCCGTCGATCATATGGGTCTCAGATTTGGGCTTGCGTTATTCTGCTTGATCAGGCTTTCAACTCCAGTGGTAATACCGCCGGACCAAGTGGTGGTGACGATAATACCGTTTGGTGGTATCATGGAGGTATTACCAACGAGATACCTCCAAACTCGTAAAGAGCCCCATAGTGTTATTTCTGCCATGTTGGTGGTCTATGGAGCGTGGCTCTGGAAGAGGAGGGGAGGAGGAAGGTTAGTGGCAGGAAAGCTGAGGCAGGTTTCAATCCTGAAGGGATGAAAATGCAGAGGAATCGAGATTCTGTGAGCTGGTATAGTTCAAACCGGTGCCCGCTGAGTACACCTGGGGTCTGCGTATTCAGAGGGGAGCCCTGGATGTCAGTATCTGGCTTCACTGACTACCAGAGTAGTTGGGCTGGAGTTCCGGTGTATCTCCTGGTTGTGTGGTGTTCGTGTGGTGGAACGGCTCTGCACAGCTCCACTGCAGTTGGTGTGAGCTAGTGAGTCAGGCCGCATGTGTGGGACAAATGAGAAGAAGAAAAAGAGAGCAGGTTAGTGAAGGCGGATAGTTCCACTAAACGATTTGACGAAAATAAATGCCAGAAAAAAGCGGAGAGTTTCAGCGTGACGTTTCCAGAGAAAACGCATGGGGGCAATACTCGGATGAGCACCAAAGGTGCTTAAAACGGTCATAAAATATAGAGTATGACGATTACACGCTTGACATAGGTAGTGGCAGAGTACACTCTAGTGCTTTAAAAGAAAACATGTCAATCAATGGCACAGATGTTTTCAACGGTCACTTTGTCACGCTGCGCCATGCATCCAGGCCCTGCATTGCTAATACCTAACGACGTGACTATTGCAAAAAAAACGCGATTGATCCCAACAGGAATCACATTAACTACTCAGTCAGGTAACACAGCGGCCAACTAATAAATTAGAGCACGTTCCTTGGACCAACAGCATTGTTCAAGTTCCGGCATCCACGTTGCTTTCCCTTCAGTGCGTGTTTGTTCTAGAAGGATCTCGAGATGCCGGACGTCCTCGCAGTGCGTATCTCCTCCACCCGGACAGTGACGGATGCAATGGGAAGAGGATGTCCTAATCAATAGGACCCCATGCAGGTACTTTATCATCTTTCTCCAGAGCCGGGTGAGACAAAATGGGAAAGTTATGTCAATAATTTTAATTGGGTGCTTTGCACGCGGACAGCCCTCTGCTGGCCTCATCATTACGGTACTAGTCACTACCAGCCCTAGCAGCCCCCACCTTCTTCCCCCCCTTGTACACGTTGCCCTCTCCGCATCGTTTTAACGTGGACCAAGTGTGCCCCTGTGCGTCTCTTTTCGACCCCAATACTTGACATGGAACACGCATTTACTAATTTCTTCAGTAGAGCAGAGACTCGTCCTAACATAGGTGTATTGCGTAAACAGACACATTCATTTCTCACACAATACTAAGGGCCGGATTCATGGAATATTTGCCCGGTTCAAAGTGAATTTGCACTGCTGAAAAGTGACCATGAAAAGTGAATTTTTGCCGTGGGGTACGGTTAGATCGCAATCAATAAAAGTGAAAAAAAAAACGTACGAACAAATAGGCATGACAAATAGTACTAATGGTGGAATACATGGAGGTTGTATACACTCCTCCGCTTTACTCGGTGGCTCCCGTCCTGAATAAGGAACAACTGATTTTCCAACGTAAGGCGTTCCGTCATTTGCCGGGAATTATTTAAATACCGGATAATTGTATTGTAGGAACCATTACACGCGTGTTTAGTGCGTGACTGGGGCTGAGCTAAAACGTGCCAACAGTTCTAGTCAAGCAGATGGTGACCCTTGTTTGAACTTGCCCTCGTTCAATTATTCAGTTGGATTTCAGGTTGCTGGGCTTTGCGTCTGCCATATTGCATTATCGCCTCTAGATGGCGGCAGAGGCTTGCTTAGAAGTCTCACAGGAAGACAATGTTTAGAAGGAATGAGAAAATAAGATCATTATTTCTAAGGATGTTGAATGCTCTGTGGGTCACTTATGCATGCCTTTGAACAATGCATGCGTTGTCAGAGTACATGTAGAACAATTGGTAAACTACAGTTCACACTCAATTACATAATTCCAATAGTCTGATTCATTTATGCTATGGTTTATAAAGTGCAGGTGCAACATCTTATCAATGTGTCCTGTCGACAGAGCTTCAGCTGTACAATACATTATTAACTATGCGAACGGTATTTGTATTTTCTTTAAAGGCCACCCTCCTCCCTATTGTAAATTACCAGACAATGCATGTACACGATGTTTCATTTAAAAAAAGTGACAATGTATGCTCGCCACTCTGTTTCTGGAGTGCGTCAGTCTATTGTATGGCTACCCATTAGCATGTATTGCAGGCTTTAACACCTTTTATTACAAAAGCATGGGTCTTTTCCATAAATGACCGGTCAAGTAAGCTAATGCCCAGTGCTGCAGTAGGACACGTTTAGAGTTTGAGAGATATGTATCATAATGCATATATATAATTCATGTTTTTTTCTTCTCATTTTTATACTGCGCTGTGCTTCCATTCCCATGTTGATGCAAAACTGAACTAAAACCCGGTTGAATATGTCCATAAGAAAGCGTACATTTATTTCAATATTATCTATCTATCTATCTATCTATCTATCTATCTATCTATCTATCTATCTATCTATCTATCTATCCATCCATCCATCTCTCCATCCGTCTATTCACCTACCTATCATCCATCCGTTCACGCATAACCTTTCCAAGTATCATCCATTCAACCACAAAGTCTTTTCTAAGTCTTTATGTCCCCAAGGATAACACAGTGGGCCCGATTCATGGATGATTTGTCCGGTTCAAGGTGAATTTCCACTGCTGAAAAGTGACTTTGCACTGACAACCAAACCCTGATTCATGGAACGGTGCAAATGTATTTTTGCAGTGCAAAGTCAAGTCAGTGCATAGTCATGTTTACATTTCAAAATGACTTTGCCCGGACTTTGCCTGGCAAAAAAACAGTTTGCACAGTTCCATGAATCAGGGTTTGTGTCGGCAGTGCAAATGCACTTTTCAGTAGTGCAAATTCACTTTGAACTGGGCAAATATTCCATGAATCGGGGCCAGTGAGTTTTCTGCTAACTTCTGACATGGGCCAGCCAGCACTTTGGAAGTTGATATTTTAGGAGGGATGGCTTAAGTCATTTTCCTTCTTGGATCGATATATTGAGTATCAAAAACGTGGCTGGTAATACCACCTATTTGTACCCGGCAGGGGGAGCCAGCCAATCAGTGCCCTGTAATTTCAGGCTGAAATTACCAGTATAAGCTCAAGTTACAGGGCAGCCGATTGTGGCACCCCGCACACCATGCCCTGTTATGCTGTCGCCCCTTCCTTCCCTTCCAATAGTCCCCTGGGTCTCTTATATCTCCCCCAATATTTTAACTGACCTCTTGCCCCCGTTCGAACGAATCCTCACAGAAGCCATGGAAAGGAAGAGACTCACTCCAGAGCCTCTCTCACTTGTCCATGGCAGCCATCTTTGAATGGTCTTTTCTCCCATTTGATGAATGGGCACTTGACTGCATGTGCCAGTTCATTAAAGAGAAGCTGCTTTTTGCTGCACAGAATGCTCTGAGCGTAATGCACCTGGCGTAATGAGCACGTTAAGTCCCTCCGACTGCTATCTATCCATTGACAATAGACAGGAAACCAGGGCCAATCCTAATCTGCCATATCCCCCAGCTGATGAAACATCGACATAGTTCTATCACTCCGCAATATGTATTCCACTTCTGCAGAGTCGCTTTCCCAGCTTTATGACACTTTTTCTCTGTTCTTTGTGAAAATATCCTCAGGATAATGTAGTAATATGAAAAAGTATTCTGTAAAAAGTCATTTAAAAAAAAAAATGTCATTCAATACATCAATGCACAGTGTGAACATGTTGCCAGTAATACGTTTCCCAAAAAAGCTTTTTTTTTAAACAAAAAAGTACAATGATGCAATCCTAACAATCTAACGCAATCTCCACAATCACCCTAACTCATTTCTAAACCTTACCTTAATTCTAATGACAGCCCTTATTCTACCCTGAACCCTCACAGGAAATTAACCAATCAGCATGCTAAAGCATTTTCTTTGCATGCAAATCAATACAAAACACCAAATAAATAGAAAATGAAAAGTAAACCTTTCTCCAACCCCATCATCAGCTTGCCACACATTACATGACGTCCCGGGAGGATAGCTCAGTGACAACATGCTCGCCTTGGAAACAAGACGACACAAAGCAACACAGGTTCGATCCCTGAGTCCGTGCTTAAAAACGTCTGTGTATTAAGCGCGTTATAAATACAAATACACAACTAAGAGACATATTCCTGTAACAGCAGCTCGATGCCCCCGGGCTGTGTGAGCGCTTTAAAAATGTAAACAAAATAGCGCTGACTCAAACCCTTGTGCGAATCTTATCCTTAGCCTTACCCTAATCGCAACAAACTCAAGCACTCACTTAACCTTAGCTAATAAGATTGCCAAGCAGGTTAAGCGCTCAGTGCTGTGATTCAT